>NC_142444.1:101932500-102232500 GCF_059453495.1 Arachis ipaensis | reverse complement strand
CAGGAATAAAAAGGTCTTCAGAGTAAAAGCAACAATAGCATAAATAAAAGAAATCAATATTAAACTGAAATACCTCAAATAACATTAATAAAAGAGTAATCTGTAACATGAAAGGATTCATAAAGTAACTTGCAAAAGTAAATAAAAGGAATATTGAACCTGATCAAAAGAGATAATCCTGAAAGCGAATAAAAATCCTAAATCTAAATCCTAATCCTAAAGAGAGAGGAGAGAACCTCTCTCAAAACTAAATCTAAATCATGGAAAGTAAAAATTGGCGAGCTCCCCCTGAATGGATGCATTCTTTCACTTCATAACCTCTGGTCTATGCCTTCTGGACTTGGATTTGGGCCAAAAAGGGCTTCAGAATTCGCTATGAGCATTTTCTGCAATTTCTGGTATGTGGCCTCTGTCACGCGTCCGCGTGGGTCACGCGGTTGCGTCATCTGGAGTTTTTTCTTGTCACGCGTCCGCGTCGTATGTGTTTTGCTCAAGTCACGCGGTCGCGTCAGTCATGCGGCCGCGTCGCTGCTTCTTCGCTCTTGGCACGCGATCGCATCATCCATGCGATCGTGTGGATGCCAGTTTCTCCAAAACTCCGTTTTGCACTTTTCTTCCATTTTTGTATGTTTCTTTTCCATCCTTTAAGTCATTCCTGCCTTAGAGGATCTGAAACTACTCAACACACTAATCACGGCATCGAATGGAAATAAAGGTAATTAAAATAATTAATTTTAAAGCATAGGAAACATGTTTTTCACATACATCACATAATAAGGAAGGAGAAGTAAAACCATGCAATTAATATGAATAAGTGGGTGAAGGATTGAATAAATCACTCAAACTAAGCACAAAATATATCATAAAATATGGGTTTATCAACCTCCCCACACTTAAACAATAGCATGTCCTCATGCTGAATACAAGGTAAAGAGTAAGGTTAAAGTGGTGGAATGTCATGTAATGCAATCTAACCTAAATGCAACTACATAAATGAGTCATGCATCATGCAATTCTAATTTTTATTCACTCACTTGTATATAAGGCTTGCATGTAGTTGAATTAATTCACATTCTCAAGGAGTCATCATATACATATATATATAGCCTAACCTTAGATAGTAATATAGTGCCTTTATAATTGAGATGGGAGAGAAAAATATTTTACAAATTTGCAAGACAATTAAATAATTTAAACAGAGATAAATGTTAATGAGCTATTGAACCCTCACTAGATTTGTGTTTACTCTCTAGTCACTCAGTGTTTATTGGGTTAATCACTCTATTCTTCTTTTTATTCTTCCTTTTTATAACTTTGTTCTTCATTTAACCAATCAACAATTATAGAATATAGACATACCAAAAATTATGAGGTCTTTAATTAAGGTTGTAATGGGGTCAAGGTAAAGGTAAGGATATATGTATAAGGCTAAGTGAGCTAATAAGTGAATCCTCAATTAGACTAAGATCTCACCTAACATACATACTTAGTAAAACAAAGCTACTTTACCTATTTTCCCATCTTTTCCCACTTTTGATGTTACATGCTCATGTTTCAATTTTTATTTTTATCCCATGTGCATTGCTTTTATTTTTGCATTTGGGGAATTCTTTTGTATCCCCTTATTCATATGCTTGAAAAATAAATAACTCTCTTTTTATTTTTTATTTTTGAATGCACATGGTAATTCTTTCAATTTGACTTCTCATGAGCATGCTTCCCAAAAATTCTCATTTTGATTTATTTTTGTACTTTTCAACTCTGCTACCTTTTGTTTTTATCATCCATGTTCCCAATAGGTTTCCCACATTTCAAACTATACAAGATTTTCTATCTTAAGCTAACCAAGGATTCAACTTGGGATTTTTATTTGTTTTTCTGCTTAAGGCTAGTAATATGGTTTATAGAATAAAAAGGGGATTTAAAGGCTCAAGGGGGCTAACAATTGTGATGTGAAAGGTAGGCTATTTTGGGATAAAGTGAGCTAAAATCAAACAAAGGCCTCAGTCACTCTCTTGGTATGTATCTTTATATTCTATAATCGGACATATAGATTAAAACAAAGTAAAGAACATCAGAATATAAAAGAAGGGCGGAACACACAGGAATAAAAATTATGGTTTGAACGTAACCATACAATTAAGCTCAAAACTCACAGGCTGTATGTTCTCTATCTCAAAAATCATTTATCAGTTATGTATGTCATGTAGGTTTAGTTAAAAATTCACATTATTCTCAATGTAAAACTTAAGGTGGCTTTAAAGTTCTAGTGTTTCTCCTTGATGAAATGTTGTTAACTAAATAACATGTAATGCTATATATACAAGGTGTGTGGATTGTTTTAATTCTGTTAAAGTCTCTAGTTTACTTCCTTTTTATATTTTCAATTTTAACTAAGCTATCTTATGCTAAAAAGGGTAAACTATACTAATTAATCCACAGTTTCTATAACTACTAAGTTAGAATTGCAAGCTAAACTAAATAACTAAAATATGAACTAAAGTGAAAAATGTAGAAATAGAATGAAAATACATAAAAGTAGCAGTGTATAAGTACTCAGAAAATAAAAATAAAAATAAAGAGAAAAATACAGAAAAATAGCCAAAATAAAAGAAAAAGGGTCTGTAGTGGTTCACCAAAATAATACGCCAGAGATGGCGACCTCCCCACACTTAAAATGAAGCATCGTCCCTGATGCTCAATCAAGCAGGGTGTGAAGGGGTGTCATCACTGGAAGGGATGGTACCTGGGGTCTCTGTGGTGGTGGGCTGAGGGTCTGGCTGCTGTAGAGGAGGGGCTGTCTGAATGGGGATCTCGGGGTCTACAGCCTGAATATGATGCTCAGCCACCTGCTGTGATGCGGCCTGCTCTGTGCCTGCCTGCTCGGCCTCCTGAGGTGGAATGGTCTCTACCTTGGGTGTATCCGCCTCCTCCTCAGATGCCTCGGATGGTGTGTCAGGCTCGGAGGCGATGTCGCCGGATCGTATCATCAGCTTCAGGTGCTCAAAGCGTCGCTTGTTGCGACGTTCCATCTGGTCAAGTCGTCGAAACAAGTGGTGCACTAGATGATAGATGGGCTCTGGGGCAGGTGGAGGTGTAGTGGTGGTGGCAGGTGTGGCTGTGGAGGAAGAGGGGCCGGCAGAAGGTGTGGCTGTCTCAGCAGTGGCAGTCAGGAATGGAGGTCTGTAGCCCAAGGCCAGAAAGTTCCTGCAGTGCGGGATAATCTTCTTGCACTCTGCAGCAGGTGGCCTCTCATCAGCATCCTCCCATAGCACGTCAGATCGACGGCCCAACTGTGTAACCAGATAGGGAAAGGAAAGAGTGTCTCGGACGTAGACCCTGGCCATATAATGCCGGATAAAGCGTGGCAGGTATTGGTCCTTACCCTCCATCACACACCAAAGGAGGGTGATCATAGCGGCTGGTATCTCAGTCTCGTGAGTATTCGGCATAATGTAGTTGCTGAATATCTGATGCCATAGCCGAGCCTCATCGTTCAGGTAAATCCGCTTGATCCCCTTGGGCATGGTGGTGTTCTGACCCATGATCCAAGGAATTGTCGGGTCAAGGGCGATCCTTGCCTTTACTGCATCCCAGTCAAATCTCATAAAGCGCATATCCTTCTCAGCTTTCTGATAACCATCTATCTGATCAGTCTTAGGCAGAAGTTTCAGAACATCTTCTATTGATGACAAGTCATCTTAGCCTAGTTTCACTAGTCTTTTTCTTTTGTTTTCAATTGATTTTATGCACTTTCTTGAGCCATAAGTAAGCCAATTGGGTAGAATTTCATATTTCCTTTGATTCAATCAACCATGGATGACTTAATGTAATTTCATGAGATTTTGTGGTATAATTGTCATATATTATGAAAGAATAACAAACTCATGATTTCGAGCATAGCTTTGATGTATTTGGTTGATTGATGATAGGTGAAAAGAGCTTTGAAGAAGGTTGAAGAAAGAAGAAAGGGCAAGGAGCAAGAGAGAACAAAAAGCTTGAGCAAAAGCTTGCCTCAAACTTTAGCTCAAGCTTTTGGAAGAGTGAATGCACATTGGTTGGAGCAAAAAGCTTGCGCCAACGTTTGCCTCAAGCTTTTTGGCAAACGTTGGCGCCACACCAACACCCTGGAGGAGAAAAGCTTGCGCCAACGTTTGCCTCAAGCTTTTTGGCAAACGTTGGCGCCACACATGCACACAAGGAGATCAACGTTTGGCCTAAAGTTTGACCTCAAACTTTAGCCCAAACGTTGGTAGCAGCAAATGGGAACAGTTGATATGAAAAGCTTGAGCCAAAGTTTGCCTCAAACTTTGACTCAAGCTTTTATGATTTACAGCCCGGTTCACAATGGATTTCTCTCCAACTCCAAGAGCAATCAACCAAGGCCTTTATCAACCCAATTCCATCAAGAGCAAAGGCTCAATTCAAGGCTTGAAGACCATTTGAAGAAAGTGTATAAATAGCTTAGGATTTAAGTTTTTCGGGAAGCTTTTCTTTTGGCATTCTTGGAACACTTTTCTTGCTTTGGATCTTGGGTGGAGAATTGAAGAACTTCTGTTTCAATCTCACCTTGAGATCTTGTTTAATTTTCTGCATAATTGAATTTCAATTTCTGTTAACTGCTTCTTCTTCTTCTTCTACTCTTTCTGCAATTTACATTTCTTTATTTCCTTTGCAATTGTCTTGCTGGATCTAGGAAGGCAGTGAGATCTAGACTCAGCTATCTAGTCTCTTGAGTACTGAGATCTACAGTTTTAAAATTCAATTTCCTTATTTCATTGCTACACTAAGCTTTTTCTCAATTCCGTTTTAGATCCGGTTTAAATTCAAGTCATCTTCTACTTTTCTGTTTATTGCATTTTACTTTTCCTTGTTTAATTTCTGCAAATCCAATTCCCAATTCCCTTTATAATTCAAGCCATTAACATTTGTTGCACTCAAAGATTCTGCAATTTACATTTCTTGCGTTATAAGTTTCTGCCATTTAATTTTTTGTTCTTTAAGATTCAGCACATTTACTTTCCTGCTCTTTCCTTTATTGCAATTTCCCCTCTTCCCTTTTACTTTTCATGCCATTTAGTTTCTGCAAATTACAAATCACTCAACCAAATCTTGATTTGCTAGACTAAGTCATCCACTAAACTAAAAATTGCTCAATCCTTCAATCCCTGTGGGATCGACCTCACTCCCGTGAGTTTTATTACTTGATGCGACCCGGTGCACTTGCCGGTTAGTTTCGTGTTGGATCGTTTTCCACACATCATCTATCGCCTCCTCAGTAACCAGAATCTGCTTTCCTCTGAGGTTCACTACATCTAGGGAAGTTTTGAAGTAGTTGCAGTAGAATTCCTTAACCCAAGATTCATTGACCTCTGTCAAGTTTCTCTCCAGGAAGAACCAGCCTCTTTGTTTGATTTGATCAGAGGTGTACTGCTAGAGTTCTTCTGGGATCTTCAAAGTTCTCTCCAGGTATAGGTTCCTGGAGGTTGCAAACACTGGATACTTAAGCTCACAGTATCGGTTTACAAATTTAATCGGATCAGTGGCGGGAAGTAGCTGGTTGGCCTTCTCCTGCGGGGTGAAGTTTTTCTCCCGCCAGGAGGCATCATGCATGAGATCTATGATAGACAAAGATGATTCTCCTCTTTTACGTTTGCCAGTGGCAGCCTTTCCTTTTCCCTTTCTCTGGGAATCTGACATCCTAAAAAACAGAAAACCAGGATAAAAATAGGAAAACGAATAGGCAAATAGTCAAAAGAAACACAAAGTGGCAAAGGAGAATTAGAATGAGGTAAATGAGTTAAGTGAATGTGCATTAAGGATTGTATAGGAGTGAAAAGTTTGAAAGGAAGAATTCACAATCCAAAATGTAATAGAAGGCATGTTAAGTAGGAAAAATTATCAGTATGCCATGGTTAGAAAGTTAAAAGAAAGTGAAAAACCAGAAAAGAGATTTTTAAAAGGTGAGTTTGGTTAGAATTGAAAAAGAGTGTTAGAAAATTAGAATTAGTGAGTTAGTGAAAAATGGGTTAAGGTAAGTGGCATAAGGATAAGTTTTCTAAGTAACAAGCATTCACAATTAGAAGTGATAAGTAACTCAAAACCAAACAAGGAAAACAAGTGGATGATGATTCAGATAGATATAGAAATAACAAAAAATAGAATCAAACATCAAAATTGCAATTTAGAACCAGGAGATCAAAGAAAATAAGAATGCGTGCCTAAGCATTCATGAATTGGTTTGGTGAAATATAAGGAAAGCACAGTTGAAAATGCCAAAACCAAGACATGAAGGGAAATATTTTACAGAAATTTGGGCAGCATTTCGACTAAAATTGGACTGTCCCGGAAAATAAACAGCACAGAATAGTTCATATGAATCGAAAATAAAGCTGCAATTACATATAAAGAGTATGATCATGAAAAGTCAGAGTAAAGAGGAGCATGAAATAAGAAATTACATCATATGAACTAACATCATAGGGGCAGCAGGATTGCGAAAGCAATAAACATGAACGGCGCAATTAAGCAGATCTAAATCCACTAACCACATCCTAGGCTACCTAACAACCTAAAATCCACTACAGCATGCATATCTAACTAGCCTAGACATGAACATAAACAGAAAAATATGAACTAACTACGGATAGATAAAAGGGTGACGTTCTGCGGAACCTGGAAGGCCGTAGAATGAGAGTGGACAGAAAGGTGGCTGGCGGTGGTGGTGACGGCGTTTGGCGCGGTGGCTGACGGTGGTGAGGACGGTGGCGCGACTGTTCGGGGCAGGGGAAAAAAGGGTAATGGGAGATAGGGGGATAGGGGAAGGGGTGGTGGTGCTGGTGGATGGGGGGGCGCGGCTGGGACGGGCGGCGGCGGTGGGTGGTGGTGCACAGAGGATCAGTGGCGGAGAGAGGGGAAAGAGAAAGAAAGAAGGAGAAAGAAGGGGAGGGAGGAAGGGGAGAAAGGTGGCGGCGGCGTCTGGGAGGTCGGCGACGTCTGGGGGTGGCGGTGGTGGTGACTGGGTGGTGGTGGTTGGATTGGAGAAGAGAGAAGGGAGGGGAGGGGGTTCAGGGGGGCGCGATAATAGGGTTTCGCATGACCTGAGGGGGTTATAAATTTGAATCCACGCGGCCGCGCCGCTGGTGCGAAATGGGGAGTGACGCGATCGCGTGGGTCGTGCAATCGCATGGAAGGGATAAAAGGGGGTAGGACGCGATCGTCTGGGGCATGCGATCGCGTCACTGGAATTTGTGCTAAACGCACGAATCCAGCGTCGTTCCAGCACAACGCTCTGTATCCTTTTGGGATTTGTGAAATCCATGCGACGCGATCGCGTCGCTCACACAATCGCGTGGGATTGATTGTGTGCAAGTGACGCGATCGCGTTAGGCACGCGATCGCGTGGGTCATTTTGTGCTAGACGCATGATGGTCGCACGATTCCAGCCCAAGTTTCTGGACGTTGGATCGTTACGCCGATTTCCAGGTCACGCGGCCGCTTGGAGGACGCGGTCGCGTGGGAAGTGTATTTCGCCATTGACGCGATCGCATGGATGATGCGGTCGCGTCGCGCACCCCTTTTTTTTATGCAGAATGCGAAATGCAATATGCAGAATGCAGTGTTTAATGTGAATGCTATGCATGATTCCAAGTTCAATAAAATAAAATAAAATTCAAAAACAAACAAAACTAAATAAAATTAAAATTGCAAAAGGAACGATCATACCATGGTGGGTTGTCTCCCACCTAGCACTTTTAGTTAAATTCCTTAAGTTGGACATTGGAAGAGCTTCCTGCTATGGCGGCTTATGCTTAAATTCATCCAGAAATCTCCACCAATGCTTCGAATGCCAATAGCCTCCGGGGTCCCAAACTAGGCATGTAAAGCTTCTGAGCAGCTTCAAACAGAGTCTCAGGCTCCCGGGGTGACGAATGTCAGAATGGATTCCATGATCCCAAGCCTTGTTTTTAAATCCGCCTCTGTCTTGATCTATATTTTTCCATCCGGGCGGTTTAGAAAGTAGATTCTCACCATAGTGACCAAACGTTTTCCGAGATCCATTCAATTGAGCATGATACCAATCCGTGCACTTCGAGTTAAAGCGTGGAGCATTATTGAACCTTGTACACCAGCTCTAAGCACGAGCCATTTCTCTCTTATTCTTTAAGCCACAGAGAGCTCTAAGCTGGCCATCTGTTTCAAGCAAACCATATTCAAGTGAAAAAGTAAAGTTAAAGGTTAAGGATTGTACCCACTTGAAGCTTGTATTGGGCGGCAATGGCCTTGGGGTAGGTGTTTCTGGTGGTTCTGTAAGTTCTTCTCCCTTGTGCTCTTCTGTGAATTCCTCCACTTCCTTGTAAGGTTCTTCAAATGCATCTGAGTCCTGATCAAAGTCTTCTATGTCTTTCTCATCACTCGAGTCATAGATTGGAGGTTGAGAGAAATCTACCTCTGTATCATCTTCGTATTCATTTGGGGAAGATTCTTCGATCTCAGAGAATTCACTTGCGGATGCAAGTTCATTACTAAGAGAGCTTGACTTGTGACTATCATCATCAAGGAAATTTGTGTCCTGGGTTATTCCGTCTAGTTCTTCATAAACGACTTGCCTCGGGGATTGTGCTCTATCCTCCTTAGCATCAACTGTAACGTCCTTGACGGAGTTCTCTTCAGCTATGGATTCCCATGGAGGTTCAGCGTCTCCTAAATCTTCAACCAACTCTTCTTCTTGCATAATGACAGCTTCTTCTACTTGTTCTAGTACGAATTTATTCTCTGTCTTGTCCACTGGAGTTTCCAGTATTTCCTTCATGTTACGCTCTTCGTTAGATTGTTGACATGGGGCTGTGGTTGGTCCTTGAATGTTCAAACGTCTAGAAGCTAATTGCTTTACTGCTTGCTCCAGTTATTGAATGGTTGTTTGAAGTTTATTTACTGTTTTCTTGAGGCGAACTTCTGATTCTCTGGGTGATGGATTTGGACATGAAACATAGGGAAGTGGTGGTGCTTAGGAGTGATTGGATTGAAACTGGGGTAGGAAAGGATCATACGGTGGCGAATGGTGAAGAGAAGCTTGTGAGTGTGGTGGTTCGAGGTTATGTTGAGAGGATGGTCTATAGGCACGGGGTGGGGCTTGTTGGTAGTTATAAGGTTTTCCACCATATCTTTCAGCTGGGTATGCATTGTAGAATGGTCGTTGTCCATGATATCTTGGAGGGTGTTGTTGCCTGAAGGATTGATTAGATCCTCTTGGCTCCATCCATCCTTGATTGGTCTGACCTTGATGCATATTCCTGCTGTAACTTCTATTTCCTTCAACAAAATTAGACCCAAACTCAAAGCGAGAGGGGTGAGAATTCATGGTAGCAAATAAAAATAAAAAGGAGAAACAAAAATAAATAAACAAGCAAAAGAAAAATATTTACAATAACCAATAATAAGGCACACGTTAGCATTTCCCCGGCAATGGCGCCATTTTGACGTTAGGGATTTTTGCCAGTAAAGAATGTCATAAAAACAGTCGCGTTGTAGATATAGTCTCTAAACCAACAAAAATCCCTTTCGTGCAAACGTTTTGGTTGTCACAAGTAACAAACCCCTTTTAAAATTGATAACCGAGTATTTAAACCTCGGGTCGTCTTCTCAAGGAACTGCAGGGAAGTATGTTCTTATTATTGGTTATGAAGATTGTAGAATTGGGGTTTCAAGAATGAGGAACAAGTAATTTAATGACGAGTAAATTGAATGGCAATTAAAAATAGATAAATAACTGTAAAGCAAACTTTTGGTAAGGTATGAGAAATTAGAGGTCCTATCCTGGCTATCCTTATCAATGATGATAATAATTGAATCTTAATTCCACTTCGTTAGCCTTGACTAATATAAAGGAAGGTCAAGGGATTAATTGGTTTGATCTTCGGATCCTATTTATTTCCTAAGAAAAGATTGGGATTATTGAAGTTCAATTCAATTAACAAGATAACAATTATCAATCGTGTTTGAGTTTGACAACTCCTGAGTTACTGATTTCTTAACCAAAACCAAAAGGGGAAGTAAATCTACTGGAATAAAAATGTCTTCAGAGTAAAAGCAACAATAGCATAAATAAAAGAAATCAATATTAAACTGAAATACCTCAAATAACATTAATAAAAGAGTAATCTGTAACATGAAAGGATTCATAAAGTAACTTGCAAAAGTAAATAAAAGGAATATTGAACCTGATCAAAAGAGATAATCCTGAAAGCGAATAAAAATCCTAAATCTAAATCCTAATCCTAAAGAGAGAGAGAGGAGAGAACCTCTCTCAAAACTAAATCTAAATCATGGAAAGTAAAAATTGGCGAGCTCCCCCTGAATAGATGCATTCTCTCACTTCATAACCTCTAGTCTATGCCTTCTGGACTTGGATTTGGGCCAAAAAGAGCTTCAGAATTTGCCATGAGCGTTTTCTGCAATTTCTGGTGCGTGACCTCTGTCACGCGTCCGCGTGGGTCACGCGGTCGCGTCATCTGGAGTTTTTTCTTGTCACGCGGTCACGTCGGTCACGCGTCCGCGTCGTATGCGTTTTGCTCAAGTTGCGCGGTCGCGTCAGTCATGCGTCCGCGTCGCTGCTTCTTCGCTCTTGGCACGCGATCGCGTCATCCATGCGATCGCGTGGATGCCAGTTTCTCCAAAACTCCGTTTTGCACTTTCCTTCCATTTTTGTATGTTTCCTTTCCATCCTTTAAGTCATTCTTGCCTTAGAGGATCTGAAACTACTCAACACACTAATCACGGCATCGAATGGAAATAAAGGTAATTAAAATAATTAATTTTAAAGCATAGGAAACATGTTTTTCACATACATCACATAATAAGGAAGGAGAAGTAAAACCATGCAATTATTATGAATAAGTGGGTGAAGGATTGAATAAATCACTCAAACTAAGCACAAAATATATCATAAAATATGGGTTTATCAAGTTTGCAATATCTGCAAACCATGGTGTTTCCTGAATGGCAAATAGTTGCTCATCCAGAAAGGTTTCAGAGATCTCAATAGAGGGGAAGGACGCCCCTTCTACTGGTTCTATCCGGGACAGATGATCAGCCACTTGGTTCTCTGTCCCTTTTCTGTCTCTTATTTCTATATCAAACTCTTGCAGAAGCAACACCCATCTTATGAGCCTGGGTTTTGAATCCTGCTTTGTAAGTAGATATTTAAGAGCAGCATGGTCAGTGTACACAATCACTTTTGATCCTACTAAGTATGATCTAAACTTGTCAATGGCATAAACCACTACAAGCAGCTCTTTTTCTGTGGTTGTGTAATTTTTCTGTGCATCATTTAAAACATGGCTAGCATAATAAATGACATGCAGAAGCTTGTTATGCGTCTGTCCCAATACTGCACCAATGGCATGGTCACTAGCATCACACATTAGTTCGAATGGTAATGTCCAGTCTGGTGCAGAAATAACTGGTGCTGTGACCAGCTTAGCTTTTAGAGTTTCAAATGCCTGCAGACACTCTGTGTCAAATACAAATGGCGTGTCAGCAGCTAGCAGATTGCTCAGAGGTTTTGCAATTTTTGAAAAATCCCTTATACACCTCCTATAGAATCCTGCATGCCACAGAAAACTTCTGATTGCCTTAACATTGGCAGGTGGTGGTAATTTTTTAATTACCTCTACTTTAGCTTGATCCACCTCTATTCCCTTGTTTGAAATTTTATGCCCAAGGACAATTCCTTCAGTCACCATAAAGTGACATTTTTCCCAGTTTAAAACTAGGTTGGTCTCTTGGCACCTTTTCAGAACAAGTGCTAAATGGTTAAGGCAGGAGCTGAATGAGTCTCCAAATACTGAAAAGTCATCCATGAAGACTTCCAGAAATTTTTCTACCATATCAGAGAAGATAGAGAGCATGCACCTCTGAAAGGTTGCAGGTGCATTGCACAGACCAAAAGGCATCCTTCTGTAGGCAAATACTCCAGAAGGACATGCGAATGCTGTTTTTTCTTGGTCCTGAGGATCTACTGCAATTTGGTTGTAACCTAAATAGTCATCCAAAAAGCAGTAATATTCATGACCTGCTGATGAGCGGATAATTTATACGCTTTTTGGCATTGTTTTTAGTATGTTTTTAGTATATTTTAATTAGTTTTTATTATATTTTTATTAGTTTTTAAATAAAAATCACTCTTCTGGACTTTACTATGAGTTTGTGTGTTTTTCTGTAATTTCAGGTATTTTCTGGCTGAAATTGAGGGACCTGAGCAAAAATCTGATTCAGAGGCTAAAAAAGGACTGCAGATGTTGTTGGATTCTGACCTCCCTTCACTCAAAGAGGATTTTCTGGAGCGACAGAAACCCAATTGGTGCGCTCTCAATTGCGTTAAAAAGTAGACATTCTGGGCTTTCCAGCAATATATAATAGTCCATACTTTGCCTGAGATTTGATGGCCCAAACAGGCGTTCCAAGTCAGCTCAAGAATTCTGGTGTTTAACTCCAAAACTGGCACAAAAGCTGGAGTTAAACGCCCAAACTGGCACAAAAGCTGGCGTTTAACTCCAAGAAAAGTCTCTACACATGGAAGCTTCAATGCTCAGCCTAAGCATACACCAAGTGGTCCCGGAAGAAGATTTCTGCATTAATTACTCATTTCTATAACCCTAGGCTACTAGTTCTCTATAAATAGGACCTTTTGCTATTGTATTTTCATACTTTTGATCTTTGATAAGTCTTAAACACGTTTGGACGCTGGCCATTCAGCCATGCCTAGACCTTGTTCTTATGTATTTTCAACGGTGGAGTTTCTACACACCATAGATTAAGGTGTGGAGCTCTGCTGTTCTTCATGAATTAATACAAGTACTATTGTTTTTCTATTCAACTCAAGTCTATTTCTTCTCCAAGATATTCATTCGTTCTTCAACTTGATGAATGTGATGATCCGTGACACTCATCATCATTCTCACTTATGAACGCGTGACTGACAACCACTTCCGTTCTACATGCAAACAAGCTTGAATGCATATCTCTTTGGTTTCTAATCTAAGATTGGAACCTTCGTGGTATAGGCTAGAATGATTGGCGGCCATTCCTGAGATCTGGAAAGTCTAAACCTTGTCTGTGGTATTCCGAGTAGGATCTGGGAAGGGATGACTGTGACGAGTTTCAAACTCGCGATTGTGGGGCGTGTGATAGACACAAAAGGATCAATGGATCCTATTCCGACATGATCGAGAACCGACAGCTGATTAGCCGATGTTGTGACAGAGCATCAGGACCATTTTCACTGAGAGGACGGGATGTAGCCATTGACAACGGTGATGCCCAACATAAAGCTTGCCATGGAAAGGAGTATGAATGATTGGAAGAAGGCAATAGGAAAGCAGAGGTTCAAGGGGAACAAAGCATCTTCATACACTTATCTGAAATCCACCAATGAATTACATAAGTATGTCTATCTTTATTTTATGTTTATTTTCATCACTTTAAACTCCATAACCATTTGAATCTGCCTGACTGAGATTTACAAGATGACCATAGCTTGCTTCAAGCCGACAATCTCCGTGGGATCGACCCTTACTCACGTAAGGTTTATTACTTGGACGACCCAGTGCACTTGCTGGTTAGTTGTGCGGAATTGTGACAAAGTGTGATTCATGTTTAAGAGCTCCAAGTCCTTTGGCGCCATTATTGATGATCACAATTTCGTGCACCAAGTTTTTGGCGCCGTTGCCGGGGAATGTTCGAGTTTGGACAACTGACGGTTCATCTTGTTGCTTAGATTAGGTATCTTTTCTTCAGAATTTTTAAGAATGAATTCTAGAGTTTCAAGGTGATGCTCTTATCATCACAAAAGCTGATTGTTTCTCATCAATTTAGCTACTGAATGTAATGTCTTGCTAAAGCTTGGCCAAACATGTCTAATCTTTTTAGACTGAAGCTTTAGACTAACATTGCATGATTCCTGGAATTCTTATTAAAAGTTTTGAATCCCTTTATTTTCTTTTCCACATAAGTTTCGAAAATCACAAAAAAATTTATAAAACCATAAAAATAAAAAAATATTTTATGTTTTTTTGTTTGAGTCTAGTATCAATTTTTAAGTTTGGTGTCAATTGCATGTTTTTATTCTTCCTGCATTTTTCGAATATATACATTATGTTCTTCATTGATCTTCAAGTTGTTCTTGATGATTTCAGTGCTCTGATCTTTAAATTCTCCTGTTTTGTGTCTTTTGTTGTTTTTCATATGCATTTTCAAATTGTTATCGTCCTTAGTATACAAAATTTCTAAGTTTGGTATCTTGCATGCATTGTTCATTTGATCTTAGTTGCAATTTTTATTGTTTCTCATCATTAAAAATTCAAAAATATTTTCAAAATTGTGTCTTTTCAAGTCAATAATACAGAGAATTGAAGATTCAGAACATTCAGTAGAGGAATCAAACAGAAAAAGCTGGGCGTTCAAAACGCCCAGTGAAGAAGAAAAACTGGTGTTTAAACGCCAGCCATGGTACCTGGCTGGGCGTTTAACGCCCAAAAAGGTAGCATTTTGGGCGTTAAATGCCAGAATGGATGCCATTCTGGGCGGTTAACGCCAAGATGACACTAGAGGGAAGATTTTGTTTTGAATTCACATTTTTTTCAAGTTTTCATAATTTTTCAAAATCAAATCTTTTTCAAATCATATATTTTCAATCATATCTCTTTCAAAATCAATTTCTTTCCATTTTATATTTATTTTTACTATTTTCAAAAATCCTTGCTTCAATTCAAGATTTACTTCAAAATTTTCAAGTTGTTACTTGCATATTAAGAAAGGATCAAACTTTAAATTTTAGAATCATATCTTTTAATTTCTTGTTAGTCAAGTAATCAACTTTAATTTTAAAAACTTTCTTTTTCTAAATTGATTTTCAATCATATCTTTTCAATCATATCTTTTCAATCATATCTTTTCAATCACATCTTTTTCAAAATTAATTTTCAATCATATCTTTTTAATTTCTAATTTCAAAATCTTTTTTTCAAAAACCACTTTATTTCTTTCCCAATCTAAATTTTTGAAAATCTCAATCAAATTTTCAAATTTCTTTTAATTATTTCAAAATCTTTTAATTTATTTTCGAAAATTCTTCCCCTCTTCTCACATCCTTCTATTTAAAGGACTAACACTCCTCCTCAAGGTACAATTCGAACTCCCTCCTTCTTTATATATTTGAATTCTTTTCCATCTACCTCTTCCTTCTATTCTTCTTTTTCTCTGACACTTCAAGGAATCTCTATACTGTGACATAGAGGATTCCCTACTTTCTTGTTCTCTTCTCTTTCATATGAGCAGAAGCAAAGATAAAGGCATACTTGTTCAAGATGATCCTGAACCTGAAAGGACCTTGAAGAGAAAGCTAAGAGAAGTTAAAGAACATCTCACTTTAGAGGGCCTAACAGAGCTTTTCAAAGAAGAAGAAACTATGGCAACCGAAAACAACAACAATGCCAACAATGCAAGGAAGGTGCTTAGTGACTTTACTGCACCTACTCCTGTTTTCTATGGGAGAAGCATCTCTATCCCTGCCATTGGAGCAAACAACTTTGAGCTTAAGCCTCAATTAGTTTCTCTAATGCAACAGAATTGCAAGTTTCATGGACTTCTATTGGAAGATCCTCATGAGTTCTTAGCTGAGTTCTTGCAAATCTGTGACACTGTCAAGACCAATGGGGTTGACCCTGAAGTCTACAGACTTATGCTCTTTCCTTTTGCTGTAAGAGACAGAGCTAGAACATGGTTGGATTCACAACCTAAGGAAAGCCTGAACTCTTGGGAAAAGCTAGTCAATGCCTTCTTGGCAAAGTTCTTCCACCCCAAAAATTAAGCTTAGAATGGAAGTCCAAACCTTTAGACAGAAGGATGGTGAGTCCCTCTATGAAGCTTGGGAGAGATACAAGCAATTGATCAGAAAGTGCCTTTCTGAGATGCTTTCAGAATGGAGCATCATACGAATCTTCTATGATGGTCTGTCTGAACTATCCAAGATGTCATTGGATAGCTCTGCTGGAGGATCTCTTCATCTAAAGAAGACGTCTGCAGAAGCTCAAGAACTCATTGAAATTGTTGCAAATAACCAATTCATGTACACCTCTGAAAGGAATCCTGTGAATAATGGGTCAACTCAGAAGAAACGAGTTCTTGAGATTGATACTCTGAATGCCATATTGGCTCAGAATAAAATATTAACCCAACAAGTCAATATGATTTCTCAGAGTATATCTGAAATGCAAGCAGCAACAGGCAGTACTAAGGAAGCTTCCTCTGAAGAAGAAGCTTATGATCCTGAGAACCCAGCAATGGAAGAGGTGAATTACATGGGAGAACCCTATGGAAACACCTATAATCCTTCATAGAGAAATCATCCAAATCTCTTATGGAAGGATCAATAGAGACCTCAACAAGGTTTCAACAACGACAATGGTGGAAGAAACAGGTTTAGCAATGGCAAGCCTTTTCCATCATCTTCTCAGCAACAAACAGAGAATTCTAAGCAGAACCCCTCTGACTTAACAACCATTGTCTCTGATCTAATCAAAACCACTCAAAGTTTCATGACTGAAACAAGGTCCTCCATTAGAAATTTGGAGGCACAATTAGGTCAGCTGAGTAAGAAAATTACTGAACTCCCTCCTAGCACTCTCCCTAGGAATACAGAAGAGAATCCAAAAAGAGAGTGCAAGGCCATAACCACATCTCACATGGCCGAACATGGAGAGGAAGAAGAGGCAGTGATTCCCACTGAGGAAGACCTCAATGGACGCCCACTGACCTCCATGGAGTTCCTTAATGAGGAACCATAGGAATCTGAGGCTCACACTGAGACCATAGAGATTCCATTAAATTTATTTTTGCCATTGACGTTATGATTTTTGCCAGTAAAGAATGTCATAAAAATAGTCGCGTTGTAGATATAGTCTCTAAACCGACAAAAATTCCTTCGTACAAATGTTTTGGGTGTCACAAGTAACAAACCCCTTTAAAAATTGTTAACCGAGTATTCAAACCTCGGGTCATCTTCTCAAGGAAATGCGAGGAGGTATGTTCTTATTATTGGCTATAAAGGTTGTAATCGGGGTTTAGAAGATGAGAAGCAAGTAATTTAAATGACAAGTAAAGTAAATGACAGTTAAAATGAATAAATACTATAAAGCAGACTTTTGGCAAGGTAAGAGAAGTTGGAGGTCCAACGTAGTTATCTCTCTCAACTATAATGAAAGTTGAATCTAAACTCCACTTGGTCAACCTTTACTAGGGCAAAGGAAAGTCATGGGACTAATTAAATTGACCTTTGAATCCTATTTATTTCCTAAGAAAAGGTTGGGATTACTTAAGTTCAGCTCAATTAGCAAGATAACGATTATCAATTATGTTGAGTTTAATAATTGTTGAGTTACTGAATTCTTAACCAAGACCAAAAGGGGAAAAAGTAAAATTGCTGGAATAATAAAAATGTCCTTAGATAGGAAGCAATGGTTACTTAAATCAAAGAGAACAATCGTAAACTGAAAATACCTCAATTATCATTAATTCAAATAACAGTATGTAACATGGAAGAATTCATAGATTCAATTATAAAGGTAAATAGCCAACTCAAATACTGAAATAAATAAATAAAGTGAAAGGGAAGTTCAAAACAAAGAAATATAAAACCTGGATTGAGAGTCACTCTTAAAGCGAGAAGAAATCCTAAATCCTAAGAGAGAGAGGAGAAGATCTCCCTCTCAACTAAATCTAAATCATTGAAAAATAAAATATGCGAGCTCTCTCTTGAATGGGTGCATTCCCACACTTTATAACCTCTGGTCTATGCTATCTGTACTTGGATCTGGGCCAAAAAGGGCTTCAGAAATCGCTGGGGGCGTATTCTGTAAATTCTGATATGTGGCCTCTGTCACGCGTCCGCGTGGGTCACGCGGTCGCGTCATTCGGAGCTTTTCCTTGCCACACAGTCGCGTCAGCCACGCGTCCGCGTCGTATGCGTTCTGCTTATGTCGCGCGGTCGCGTCAGTCATGTGGCCGCGTCACTGCATCTTCGCTTCTGGCACGCGATCGCGTCGTCCATGCGATCGCGTGAATACCAGTTTCCTTCAAAGCTCCGTTTTGCTTTCTCCTTCCATTTTTGTATGTTTCCTTTTCCATCCTTTAAGTCATTCTGCCTTAGAAAATCTGAAACTACTCAACACACTAATCACGGCATCGAATGGAAATAAAGGTAATTAAAATAATTAATTTTTAAAGCTTAGAAAAACATGTTTTTCATAATATGACATAATAAGGAAGGGAAAGTAAAACCATGCAGTTAATATGAATAAGTAGGTGGAGAATTGAATAAATCACTCAAATTAATCACAAAAGAACTCATGAAATATGGGTTTATCAACCTCCCCACACTTAAACACTAGCATGTCCTCATGCTAAACCCAAGGTAAATAATTAAGGTTAAAGTGATGGAATGTCATGCAATGCAACCTAATTTAAATGCAACTACCTAAATGAATGATGCATCATGCAACTCTAAATTATTCACTCATATATAAAGCTTACATGTAGTCAAGTTAGTTCATATTCTCAAGGAGTCATGTATATGTATAGCCAACCCTTAAATAATGAAGCATTTCAGCAAATGAGATGGGAAAGAAAACATTGTACAAACTTGCAAAACAATTAGTAAATTAAGTACAGATATATGTTGATGAGTTATTGAACCCTCACTGGATTTTGTGTTTACCCTCTAGTCACTCAGTGTTTACTGGGTTTATTCACTCTACTTTTCTTTTTATTCTTACTTTCTATAGCTTTGTTTTTCATCTAACCAATCAACAATTATAAAATATAGTCATACCAAAAAGTCATGAGGTCTTTAATTGAGGTTGTAATGGGGTCAAGGTAAAGGTAAGGATTTATGTATAGGGTCAAGTGAGCTAATAAGTGAATCCTTAATTAGACTAAGATCTCACCTTAACATACATATTTAGTAAAACAAAATTTCCTTACCTATTTTCCCATATTATCCCACTTATTGTTACATGCTCATGTTTCACTTTTTATTTTTTTTATTCCATATGCATTACTTTTATTTTGCATTGGGGAATTTCTTTTGTATCCCCTTTTATTAAATGCTGAAATTTTTTTTTTCAAGGTACATGGCAATTAAATCACTTTGATTTTCTCATAAGCATGCTTCCCAAATTTATTTTATTTCTTTTAACTTCTCTACCCTTTTTGTTTCTATCATCCATGTTCCTAATAGGTTTCCCATGTTCTAATCTATTCATAATTTTCTATCTTAAGCTAACCAAGGATTCAACTTGGGATTTTATTTTGTTTTTCTGCTTAAGGCTAGTAGTGTGGCTAAATAGAATAAAAGGGATTTTAAAGGCTCAAGGGGGCTGACAAGGGTGATGTGAAAGGTAGGTTATTCTGGGGTAAGTGAGCTAAAATCAAATGATGGCCTCAATCATTCTTTTGGTATGTAACTATTTTATATTCTATAATTGGACATATAGATTAAAGCAAAGTAAAGAACATCAAAATAAAAAGAAGCGAAACACACAGGAATGAAGTTATGGTTTGAATGCAACCATACAATTAAGCTCAAGACTCACAGGCTGTGTGTTCTCTAACTCAAGCATCATATATCATTCATATATGTTATGCAGGTTTAGTTAAAAATTCCCATTATTCTCATAAAAAAATTATTTAGGGTAGCTTTTAAAGTTTTAATGTTCCTCCTTGATGAAATGTTGTCAGCTTAACTACATCATGTAATGCTATATACAAGGTTTATGGATTTAAATCTGATATGTTCAATTTCCTAGCTTACTTCCTTTTTATATTTTTCAATTTAAACTATACTATCTTATGCTAAAAAGGGTAAACTATACTAATTAATCCACTAATAAATCGGAATTGCAAACTAAACTAAATAACTAAAAATATGAACTAAAGATGCAATATGCAAAAATAGAGTAAAAATACATAAAAGCAATGTATAAGTACTCAGAAAATAACAATAAAAAGAAAAATACAGAAAAATATTCAAAATAAAAGAAAAAGTATATAGTGGTTCACCAAAATAAATGCCAGAGATGGCGACCTCCCCACACTTAAAATGAAGCATCGTCCCTGATGCTCAATCAAGCCGGGTGTGAAGGGGTGTCATCACTGGTAGGGATGGCAGCTAGAGGCTCTGTGGTGGTGGTGGGCTGAGGGTCTGGCTGCTGTAGAGGTGGGGCTGACTGGATCCGGATCTCCGGATCCGCAGCCTCTATCTAGGGCATAACCTCCTAATGCGGGGCAGCCTGCTTTGTGGCTGCCTGCTGATGGGTCTCCTCCTGGAAATGAGTCTCCTCCTCGTGCCCATCTTCCTCCTCCTCTGATGGCTCAGATGGTGTGTCGGGCTCAGAGGGGATGTCGCCGGATCGTATCACCAGCTTCAGGTGCTCATAGCGTCGCTTGTTGCGACGCTCCAATCTCTCATACCGGCACCGGTTACGGTGCTCCATCTGATCAAGCTGTCGGAATAGGCGGTGCACGAGGCGGTATACGGCCTCAGAGGCAGGTGAAGGTACAGTGGTAGCAGCAGGAGCAGCAGTGGCAGCTGTGGATGAAGAGGGTCCAGCAGACGGTGGGGCTGGCTCATCAGTAGCAGTGAAGGGTGGTGGTCTGTAGCCCAAAGCTAAGAAGTTCCTACTGTGAGGAATGATCTTCTTGCAATCCGCCACTGGTGGTCTCTCATCAGCATCCTCCCATGGCATGTCAGCTCGACGGCCTAGCTGTGTAACCAGATACGGAAAACAGAGGGTGCCTCGGATGTGGACCCTGGCCATAAAATGCCAGATAAAGCATGGCAGATAAAGGTCCTTCCCCTCCATCACACACCAAAGGAGGGTGATCATAGCAGCCGGGATCTCTGTCTCGTGAGTACTCGGCATCACATAATTACTCAAGATCTGATGCCATAACCGAGCCTCATCATTTAAGTACGCTTTCTTGATCCCTCGAGGCATGGTGGTGTCCTGACCCATCTCCCAAGGAACTGTCGGGTTGAGAGCTATCCGTGCCTTCACAGCATCCCAATCAAACTGCATCTGACGCATGTCCTCCTCAGCCTTTGAATAACCATCAGGCTGATCGGACTTGGCTGGGAGCTGGAGAATGTCCTCTAAGGCCTTCTCAGTGACCAGAATTTATTTTTCTCTCAGGTTCACTGCATCTAGGGTGGTGAGGTAGTAGTTGCAGTAGAATTCCCGGACCCAAGATGCGTTGACCTCTGTCAGTGTTCTCTCCAGAAAGAACCAGCCCCTTTGCTTGATTTGCTCAGTGGTGTACTGCTCGAGTGCTTCTGGAATCTTCAAAGTTCGCTCCAGGTATAGATTTCTGGAGTTTGCAAAAGCCAGGTACTTCAGCTCACAGTACCGGTTTGCAAATTTTATAGGATCATTTGCAGGGAGCAGCTGGTCAGCTTTTTCCTGCTGTGTGAAGTTCTTCTCCCGCCATGAGGAATCGTGCATGAGGGCAATGATGGACTGGGAGGAATTTCTGATGCACGGAAAACTTGTCTCGCAACAAATCTCCCTTCGGCAAGTGTACCGAATTTGTCATCAAGTAAAAACTCACAATAGAGTGAGGTCGAATCCCACAGGGATTGATTGATCAAGCAACTTTAATTAGAAGAATGTTCTAGTTGAGCGAATCCAGAATTTGGGTTGAGAGTTGCAGAAAATAAAATGGCGGGAATGTAAATAACAGAAAAGTAAATGCTAGAATTAAAGGACTGGAAGTAAATGACTAAAAATAAATTGCAGAATTGTAAATGGGAATGGGGGATTTGCTCATAAAAGTAAATGGCAGAAATTAAAGAGAATGGGTAAGATCAGAGATGGAGAGTTCATTGGGCTTAGGAGATGTTGCAATTCTCCGGATCAAGTTCATTTTCATCTCTTCCTCAATCAATGCACTCATTGATCTCCTTGGCAATCTTAAGTGATTGAATTACAATTTCTTGCAATTCAATCTCTCAAATCTTGATCAATAGCCAATTCCTTGGTCAATTGCTCATGAGAAGAGATAAAGTATGGTCACTGATTATACCACATGCATTTCCCAAATCAAGTATTGAGAGGGTTATAGTCACATACCCATCCAAACCCAATTTGGTCCAGCATGAGAAAGCATTTCTAGCTTGATCTCTTCATTCCTCTTTCAAGGTTCAAAAGAGATCCAAGTTTGAATAGCTTCTTTTCCAAGATAACTACTCAATTAGATGAAGATCGAAAGCTTTCAAGTAAAATCAAGAGAAAAGATAGAAGAAGAATAATGAAAATTAGTATTGATCCATCAAATTACAACAGAGCTCCCTAACCCAATGAAAGGGGTTTAGTTGTTCATAGCTCTAGAAAATGAAAACAAAGATGGAGAATACATCATAGAACTAGAAATTGCAGAGAAAGTAAAATACAGAGAATAATTATCTTTCTCCAACTTCCAGAACTCCTTAACAATTCAAAGCTACTCCTATATATACTACTTCTCTCAGCTTCTAGTTGGCGCTTCAAGTCTTGGGCCTTTGGATCTTGAGTTTGAAGCAGTTCTCTTCTTCATTTGGGCTTGGCTTTACTTGCAGAGAGAAAATGTGAAGTGGGCAAAGACTTTAGCTCAGGACGTTAGGGGTGTTAACGTTTAGTGAAAATATGAGTTCGAGAACGTTAGTGACGATCAACTTTCTCACTAACGTTAATAAGTAAAAGCCACGTTAACCTCAACGTTAGTGGCATAAACATTGCCACTAACGTTGCCTCTAAGTCCTTCGCACACGTTATTGAGACTTAACATTTCCAATAACTTTGAAAACCCCCTTTGTTCCCACGTTAGAGCCCACGTTAAATTAGTTAACGTGGGCTTGCCATCCTTCGAGAACGTTAGTGACACTCAACATTGTCACTAACGTTCCAAGGTGCCCCTATGCCTCACGTTAGAGTCCACGTTAACTAGGTTAACGTGGCTTCTAACGTGGCCATGCTTAGCCATCCCCAACGTTAGTGACAATGTTGAGTGTCACTAACGTTGGCCATTCTTTCACTCATTAACGTTAGCTTCCACGTTAACTAAGTTAACGTGAAAGTTAACGTGGCTCCTTGGGGGGTTGTTTGGTTGCTTCCAACGTTAGTGACAATGTTGGGTGTCACTAACGTTGTCGACCACTCTTGCTTCTTACGTTAGCTCCCACGTTAACCAAGTTAACGTGGGAGTTAACGTGGTATATTTCTCCTTAGGCCAACGTTAGTGACAATGTTGAATGTCACTAACGTTGGCGTTTCTTCCCCTCTTTAGCGTTAGAGGCCACGTTAACTAAGTTAACGTGGACTCTAACGTGGCCACTTATGAGCATTTGCCAACATTAGTGACAATGTTAAGTGTCACTAACGTTGGCTCAACTTCCCTTCTCCACGTTAGAGTTCACGTTAACTTAGTTAACGTGACTCTTAACGTGGTCAATGATGGCTTCGAGAGCATTATTGGCAATCACTTTTCTCATTAACTTTGCAAGTTACCTCCCATTCCTTGCTTTCTTTGGTCCTGAAATCAAGCAATAAAGTGCATAAAAGTTCTAGTCCAAGTCATGGGTAATGCAACATACAATTTGTCACTAAACTCATGCAAAATCCTCATGAAATAATGTAAAATTTACAATGTATGCTTGAATCAAGGTGTAAGTGAATATCTACCCAAAACTAGCTTATTTCCTAAGGAAATGCATGAAACTAACCTAAAAACAGTAAAGAAAGGGTCAGTGAAACTGGCCAAGATGCCCTGGCATCACAACACCAAACTTAAAGCTTGCTTGTCCTTAAGCAAGTACTGAAACAACAGAATGATGAATGGAATGCCAAGAGCAATGAGTCATTCTTGTGGAAGTCATATCACTGATTTTATGGTGGTTTCTTGCATAGCAACTTAGGTTCATTCCTGGCTTTCAGACCTTTATCATGTCTTAAAACACTCACTTTGCTTACATCCCATGAGACTTTTATTCATTGATCCTTTTATTGTCCTTTCAGAGCTTATTGGTGTTCTTAGGCTAAGTGCTCTGTAAGGGGGCAACTTTTTAAGATAAGCTTTCAGCCAACACTCCCGAACCAGTTGGTTCAAGGTGCTAGGTGTTGAAGCACCCCTAAGGTCTTACTCCCTCAAGTCTCTCCCAGATACATACACACCACATGCATATAGTTCATTTATTTTCCTTCTTGAGACCTTGGTGTCCAGCACCTCTATGAGTTCATGAACCTTGATTTCTCCTCCCTTCATTATACAGTGCACTATTGTGGCTCTCTTGACATTCACCTCCGAGTTGTTTGCAGCTGGGAGAATAGACCTTCTCACTAACTCAAACCACCCCTTGGCTTCAGGAGTGAGATCTATTCTCTTGATGAACTTTGGTTTATTTCCCGCACCCCTTTCCCAGTCAGCTCCTGGTACACAAATATCTTGCAGAATGTGGTCATAATTGGGGTTGTCCAATCTTGAGTGATAGCTTTCTTCTTCAAACTGTATAGACCGTAGCTTCAATGCCCTCATGACACTCATGGGACCAAAGTCCACCATCTTTCCTCTCACAAAGCTTGTGTACGACTCATCCTTCTTATCATATCGAACCGCATTTGCATAAAATTCTCTTATGAGGTTTGCATTCACCTTAATGACCGGGTCAGTGAGGAGCTCCCATCTTCTCCTTTCTATCTTCTCTGTGATTTCGGGGCACTCAGTCTTTTTAACTTGAAATCCCAGCTCATAAATGATTTCCTTATCAACCATCCACCCGTATTGTAATGCATGATGCAAGCTTCTAAATCTCTTTTCATCATATGGGTGTTCTTCCATGGGTTCCTTTCCCTTCCTTCTTTTAGAACCCGAAGATGCCATGAATGATAGTTAATATGTGAAGGTGGCAAAGTTGTGGAGATTTTTGGTTGTTTAAGGTTTTATTGCGATGAAGAGAGTGAGGTGGGAAAAAGGTTTTTAATGGGGTAGGGAGTGTCTTGTACCGAAATGGAGAGTGGTGAAGATTGGTTAATGAGAATGAAGGTGGGTACGGAACAAGGGTCATTTATATAGAGAAGTTGTGAGAGAATGGAGGGTGTGGATTGATTGAGTGGTTGCTTGATGGACGGTTGGGGTGATGCATGGATAAAATACAAGGATCATCACTTTATGAATGAGATTACTCGGTCTTTTAGGGGTTCCATTTTTCCAATGCTGCATGGCAACATTTTCCAATGTATTGCCTTTTTAGAACAAGTGTGTAGCCCTTCCTTTTGTGGTGTCCGATCCTTCTTTGTTTAGTTGTCCAATCCATCCCTTTTTATGCTTCTTTTCTTTTCCTATAAAGATTTAAAATACGGAAGTTAATATCATAAAAATCAAACTCTACGGCTAGAATAATAAAGAGAAGAAAAATAGTTTGTTTATTTATGAATTTCAACTAACTAACTACTTGTGTATCCTTATGCATTTTGGTGGCACCATGGGGTGACACCAAACCTAGTTTGAAGCAATGTGATGAAAAGTTTTGTTCAAAGCTCCCAAGACTAGCATGCTTCTTGGTTTGCTTTGAACACCAAACTTGTTCTTCACTATATACTTGCATGATAAAGATTTCACCAAGTGTTTGTCAAGTTTGGGTTGAAATTCATAAACATTGATTTATTCATTATTTTAAAAACATATAAAACATGGGTTGCCTCCCATGAAGCGCTTCTTTAGCGTCACTAGCTTGACGTTTTTCCCTCATCAGGGTGGTTGGTAGTGTTTAAAGTCCTCCCCTCTTGCTGTGGACTTATATCCATTGGTTGGATCAATGAGCTCCACATGCTCCAGAGAAAGAACTCTGTTGATAGTGAAGACCTTAGGTAACTGAAATGGTACAGTAGGGAGATTAGGGGGAATATCTGAGAAGTAAGCTGAGACAACTCTATCCCCTGGAGAGAAGTCTTCCGTAGGGATCTTCTTGTTCCTCCACCTCCTTGGTACCTTCTTCTTTGTTTCTTTTGAAGTTGCCTTCCCCTTGGTGACCTCTTTTTCTAAAGGAGTTGTGATGCTGTCTTCACCTGCCTCTAGAGGTTTAGGTTCCTCCAACTTTTCTTTGAGCTTTGACAATTGCTGTTTTCTTTGTTTATCTATTAAGGGGGTATCAGAATGAACTGGCTGTGCTTCAGTGCTTGTTTCCTCCTTCAGTGTCTCAGTATCATTTGTGCTTAGTTCCTTGTCCTCTTGATTTGTTTCTTGTGAGAGTTTGAAAACATTGAAGCTGAGTCGTTCATCATGGATTCTCAATATTAGCTCCCCTTTCTCTACATCGATAAGTGCTCTGGCCGTAGCTAGGAATGGTCTTCCCAATATGATTGGGTGAGTGTGACTCTCTTCCATGTCTAGAATGACAAAGTCTGTTGGTAGAAAGTATTTCCCAACCTTTAGCAACACATTTTCCACCACTCCTATTGCTTGCTTTTGAGTTTTGTCAGCCAGTCTGATGATTACATCTGTGGGCATTATCTCATTGATCTGCAGCCTCTTCACCAGGGATAAGGACATTAAGTTAATACTGGCCCCCAAATCACATAGTGCTCTATCGAACATAGTTTCACCTATGGCACAAGGGATGTGAAAACTCCCTAGGTCTCTTCTTTTTGTAGGCAACTCAGGTTGAATAAGGGCACTACATTCCTTGTTCGTCACTATAGTCTGGCCTCCTTTGAGTGAGCTTTTCGTGGGAAGAAGTTCCTTCATATACTTGATGAATGCTGGTATTTGTTGAATTACCTTGATGAATGGTATGTTCACATGCAGAGATGCAAACAAGTCTAGGAACCTTGAGTATATTCTTTTTCCCACAGCACCATCGAGCAGTTGAGGGAAGGGTGCATAGAGCTTCAGCAGCTCTTGTTGTGAGATTTCTAGTTCTTGGTGATCTTTATCCTCCTCCTTTGTTGAGTGGTCTTCAGGTTGTTCGAAAAGTTTGCCTTGCTTGTCTTCAGTCTCTTGATCACTTGTAGTGAGCATTTTGCAATCTTCCCATCTTACTTTCTTTGCTTCTCCTTTGGGGTTATTCTCCGTGTCACTTGGGAAGCTATCAGTAGGTTTGGGAATCTTCTCAGCTAAATATCCCACCTGGAATTCCATCTTCCTGATGGTCTCTCCCTGGTTCTTAATATTGGCTCGCACCTCCTCTTTGAACACCTTATTTTCTTGAATCTCTTGGCATATTCCTTCAAGTAAGGCTTCAATCTTAGAGAGCTTGTCATCAATTGATGAGTGATTCGGAGCAGATGTGCTGTTTTGGTTTTGATAAGCGTGTGGAGAAGTGTTGTTGTGGGGGTATTGAGATGTCCTCTGTGTGAATTGCTGGTGAGCTGCATTGTTGTTGGAGTTGTAACGTCTCTGGTCTTGGTTTTGATCTTGCTCACTTCCCCACCCAAAGTTTGGGTGGTTTCTCCATCCGGGGTTGTAGGTCTTGGAGTATGGATCATAGTTTTTCCTTGGTGAATTCCCAATGTAGTTGGTTTGCTCCTGACTCCCCTCTGCTTCTTCATTCACTCCTTCTTGGGTTGTTGATGAAGTTGAGATTGCTGCTACTTGGTTCATCTCCATCTTCTTGGTGAGGTCAGCCAGCTGCTGGGTAATGAGCTTGTTTTGGGCCAACAGAGCATCTACATTGTTTAGCTCCATTACTCCTCTTGTGTTCCCTCTTTCGGAAGCATAGAAGTAGTCGTTCTCTGCTACTGTTTCAATAACATCTACGGCTTCCTCAATAGTCTTCTTCTTGTTCAAAGATCCTCCGGATGAATGGTCTACGGCCTTCTTTGACTCATAAGAGAGCCCTTCATAGAAAATGTGCAGCTGCACCCATTCGTTGAACATGTCAGGTGGACACCTCCTTGTTAAGTCCTTGAACCTCTCCCATGCTTCATATAGAGTCTCACCATCTTGTTGCCTGAAAGTTTGGACCTCAGCTCTCAGCCTATTGATTCGTTGAGGAGGGTAAAATCTTGCTAAGATTTTGTTCACCACATCTTCCCAAGTTGTCAAGCTTTCCCTTGGGAAAGATTCCAGCCACTTGGCTGCTTTGTCCCTAAGTGAGAATGGAAACAAGAGCAGTCTATAGGTGTCAGGATGAACACCATTAGACTTCACTGTGTCACATATCCTCAGGAAGGTGGTTAGATGTTGATTGGGGTCTTCTTGAACACCTCCTCCAAATGAACAGTTGTTCTGAACAAGGGTGATGAGCTGTGGTTTAAGTTCAAAGTTGTTGGCATGGATTCTTGGCTTTTGGATGCTACTTCCACAATTGCCTGGGTTTGGATTGATGTAAGAGCCCAAAACTCTTCTATCCTCCCCAGCATGATTTGCTCTACCTCCTCCCCCATGGTTGTGATCCTCTTCTTCATGATGGTTTTCCATGTTGTCTTCCATGTTTGGTTCAAAGAATTCCTCTTCTTCCTCAGCACCAACCACTTTCTTTCATCTTGCCTGCCTCCTTAATCTAAGGAAGGTCCTCTCAGGTTCAGAATCGAAGGAAGTTGAAGCCCCGCTTCTTCTCCCTGTCATACAACCATCAAGTGCAAGCAAGAAAAGATAGGTGCAGAAAGTATTTGTGTCAGAATTACTGTTAGTTGTGGGTGATGCAATATATCAAACAGTTAGTGGGTTAGCAAACAGAATTGAAAATAACAAAGAAAAACAAAAGAGTCGAGGGGGAAGGGAAGAAGTTTAACTAAAACAAAAAGTAAATCACTCAAACAGAAAATGAAATTCACAAAATAAAAATGCTCAATCTAGTGATCTTCCAATTTAATCATTGTTGATGCACAATCAATCCCCGACAACGGCGCCATAAACTTGATGCACGAAAAACTTGTCTCGCAACAAATATCCCTTCGGCAAGTGTACCGAATTTGTTGTCAAGTAAAAACTGACAATAGAGCGAGGTCGAATCCCACAGGGATTGATTGATCAAGCAACTTTAATTAGAAGAATGTTCTAGTTCAGCGAATCCAGAATTTGGGTTGAGAGTTGCAGAAAATAAAATGGCGGGAATGTAAATAACAGAAAAGTAAATGCTAGAATTAAAGGACTGGAAGTAAATGACTGAAAATAAATTGCAGAATTGTAAATGGGAATGGGGGATTTGCTCATAAAAGTAAATGGCAGAAATTAAAGAGAATGGGTAAGATCAGAGATGGGGAGTTCATTGGGCTTAGGAGATGTTGCAATTCTCTAGATCAAGTTCATTTTCATCTCTTCCTCAATCAATGCACTCATTGATCTCCTTAGCAATCTTAAGTGATTGAATTACAATTTCTTGCAATTCAATCTCTCAAATCTTGATCAATAGCCAATTCCTTGGTCAATTGCTCATGAGAAGAGATGAAGTATAGTCACTGATTATACTACATGCATTTCCCAAATCAAGTATTGAGAGAGTTATAGTCACATACCCATCCAAACCTAATTTGGTCCAGCATGAGAAAGCATTTCTAGCTTGATCTCTTCATTCCTCTTTCAAGGTTCAAAAGAGATCCAAGTTTGAATAGCTTCTTTTCCAAGATAACTACTCAATCGGATGAAGATCGAAAGCTTTCAAGTAAAATCAAGAGAAAAGGTAGAAGAAGAATAATGAAAATTAGTATTGATCCATCAAATTACAACAGAGCTCCCTAACCCAATAAAAGGGGTTTAGTTGTTCATAGCTCTAGAAAATGAAAACAAAGATGGAGAATACATCATAGAACTAGAAATTGCAGAGAAAGTAAAATACAGAGAGTAATTCTCTTTTTCCAACTTCCAGAACTCCTTAACAATTCAAAGCTACTCCTATATATACTACTTCTCTCAGCTTCTAGTTGGCTCTTCAAGTCTTGGGCCTTTGGATCTTGAGTTTGAAGCAGTTCCCTTCTTCATTTGGGCTTGGCTTTACTTGCAGAGAGAAAATGTGAAGTGGGCAGAGACTTTAGCTCAGGACGTTAGGGGTGTTAACGTTTAGTGAAAATATGAGTTCGAGAACGTTAGTGACGATCAACTTTCTCACTAACGTTACTAAGTAAAAGCCACGTTAACTTCAATGTTAGTGGCATAAACGTTGCCACTAACATTGCCTCTAAGTCCTTCGCACACGTTATTGAGACTTAACATTTCCAATAACTTTGAAAAGCCCCCTTTGTTCCCACGTTAGAGCCCACGTTAACTTAGTTAACGTGGCTCTTTAACGTGGGCTTGCCATCCTTCGAGAACGTTAGTGACACTCAACATTGTCACTAACGTTCCAAGGTGCCCCTATGCCTCACGTTAGAGTCCACATTAACTAGGTTAACGTGGCTTCTAACATGGCCATGCTTAGCCATCCCCAACATTAGTGACAATGTTGAGTGTCACTAACGTTGGCCATTCTTTCACTCATTAACGTTAGCTTCCACGTTAACTAAGTTAACGTGGAAGTTAACGTGGCTCCTTGGGGGGTTGTGTGGTTGCTTCCAACGTTAGTGACAATGTTGGGTGTCACTAACGTTGTCGACCACTCTTGCTTCTTACGTTAGCTCCCACGTTAACCAAGTTAACGTGGGAGTTAACGTGGTATATTTCTCCTTAGGCCAACGTTAGTGACAATGTTGAATGTCACTAACGTTGGCGTTTCTTCCCCTCTTTAGCATTAGAGGCCATGTTAACTAAGTTAACGTGGACTCTAACGTGGCCACTTATGAGCATTTGCCAACGTTAGTGACAATGTTAAGTGTCACTAACGTTGGCTCAACTTCCCTTCTCCACGTTAGAGTTCACGTTAACTTAGTTAACGTGACTCTTAAGTAAGCTGAGACAACTCTATCCCCTGGAGAGAAGTCTTCCGTAGGGATCTTCTTGTTCCTCCACCTCCTTGGTACCTTCTTCTTTGTTTCTTTTGAAGTTGCCTTCCCCTTGGTGACCTCTTTTTCTAAAGGAGTTGTGATGCTGTCTTCACCTGCCTCTAGAGGTTTAGGTTCCTCCAACTTTTCTTTGAGCTTTGGCAATTGCTGTTTTCTTTGTTTATCTATTAAGGGGGTCTCAGAATGAACTGGCTGTGCTTCAGTGCTTGTTTCCTCCGTCAGTGTCTCATTATCATTTGTGCTTAGTTCCTTGTCCTCTTGACTTGTTTCTTGTGAGAGTTTGAAAATATTGAAGCTGAGTCGTTCATCATGGATTCTCAATATTAGCTCCCCTTTCTCTACATCGATAAGTGCTCTGGCCGTAGCTAGGAATGGTCTTCCCAATATGATTGGGTGAGTGTGACTCTCTTCCATGTCCAGGATGACAAAGTCTGTTGGGAGAAAGTATTTTCCAACCTTTAGCAACATATTTTCCACCACTCCTATTGCTTGCTTTTGAGTTTTGTCAGCCAGTCTAATGATTACATCTGTGGGCATTATCTCATTGATCTGTAGCCTCTTCACTAGGGATAAGGGCATTAAGTTGATACTGGCCCCCAAATCATATAGTGCTCTATCGAACATAGTTTCACCTATGGCACAAGGGATGTGAAAACTCCCTGGGTCTCTTCTTTTTGTAGGCAACTCAGGTTGAATAAGGGCACTACATTCCTTGTTCATCACTATAGTCTAGCCTCCTTTGAGTGAGCTTTTCCTGGGAAGAAGTTCCTTCATATACTTGATGATTCCTGGCATTTGTTGAATTGCCTTGATGAATGGTATGTTCACATGCAGAGATGCAAACAAGTCTAGGAACCTTGAGTATATTCTTTTTTCCACAACACCATTGAGCAGTTGAGGGAAGGATGCATAGAGCTTCAGCAGCTCTTGTTGTGAGATTTCTGGTTCTTGGTGATCTTTATCCTCCTCCTTTGTTGAGTGGTCTTCAGGTTGTTCGAAAAGTTTGCCTTGCTTGTCTTCAGTCTCTTGATCACTTGTAGTGAGCATTTTGCAATCTTCCCATCTTACTTTCTTTGCTTCTCCTTTGGGGTTTTTCTCCGTGTCACTTGGGAAGTGATGAGCGGATAATTTATACGCTTTTTGGCATTGTTTTTAGTATGTTTTTAGTAGGATCTAGTTACTTTTAGGGATGTTTTCATTAGTTTTTATGTTAAATTCACATTTCTGGACTTTACTATGAGTTTGTGTGTTTTTCTGTGATTTCAGGTAAAATCTGGCTGAAATTGAGGGACTTGAGCAGAAATCAGATTCAGAGGTTGAAAAAGGACTGCTGATGTTGTTGGATTCTGACCTCCCTGCACTCAAAGTGGATTTTCTGGAGCTACAGAACTCGAAATGGCGCGCTTTCAATTGCGTTGGAAAGTAGACATCCAGGGCTTTCCAGAAATATATAATAGTCCATACTTTGGCCAAGAATTGACGACGTAAACTGGAGTTCAACGCCAGCCTTCTGCCCAAATCTGGCGTCCAGCGCCAGAAAAGGATCCAAAACCAGAGTTGAACGCCCAAACTGGCACAGAAACTGGCGTTCAACTCCACAAATGGCCTCTGCACGTGCTACACTTAAGCTCAGCCCAAACACACACCAAGTGGGCCCCGGAAGTGGATTTATGCATCAATTACTTACTCATGTAAACCCTAGTAGCTAGTTCATTATAAATAGGACCTTTTACTATTGTATTAGGCATCTTTTGATCATCTTAGGATCTTAGGATCATCTTTGGACGCCTGGTTCTTAGATCAGAGGGGCTGGCCTCTTGGCCATGCCTGGACCTTTCACTTATGTATTTTTAAGGGTAGAGTTTCTACACTCCATAGATTAAGGTGTGGAGCTCTGCTGTTCCTCAAAGATTAATGCAAAGTACTACTGTTTTCTATTCAATTCTTCTTATTTCGCTTCTAAGATATCCATTCGCACCCAAGAACGTGATGAAGGTGATGATTATGTGTGACGCTCATCATCCTTCTCCCTTATGAACGCGTGCCTGACAAACACTTCTGTTCTACATGAATTAAGCTAGAATGAAAATCTCTTAGATCTCCTAAGTAGAATCTTCGTGGCGTACGCTAGAATGATGGCGGCATTCAAGAGGATCCAGAAGGTCTAAACCTTGTCTGTGGTATTCTGAGTAGGATTCAATGATTGAATGACTGTGACGAGCTTCAAACTCGCGATTGTTGGGCGTTAGTGACAGACGCAAAAGGAGGGTGAATCCTATTCCAGCATGATCGAGAACCGACAGATGAATAGCCGTGCCGTGACAGGGTGCGTGAGCATATGATTCACTGAGAGGAGGGGATGTAGCCACTGACAACGGTGATGCCCTTGCATACAGCCAGCCATGGAAAGGAGTAAGACTGATTGGATGAAGATAGCAGGAAAGTAGAGGTTCAGAGGAACGAAAAGCATCTCCATTCGCTTATCTGAAATTCCTGCCAATGAATCTACATAAGTATCTCTATCCCTTTTATTGTTTATTTTAATCTAATAAAATATTATGTTTAAATCCGCCTGACTGAGATTTGCAAGGTGACCATAGCTTGCTTCATACCAACAATCTCCGTGGGATTCGACCCTTACTCACGTAAGGTATTACTTGGACGACCCAGTGCACTTGCTGGTTAGTTGTATCGAAGTTGTGACGATTATGAATTAAGATCAGAGCACCAAGCTTTGAAGCCATTACCAGGATTTGTTCGAGCCTGGAGATCACAATTTCGTGCACCAAGTTTTTGGCGCCGTTGCCGGGGATTGTTCGAGTTTGGACAACTGACGGTTCATCTTGTTGCTCAGATTAGGTAATTTTCTTTTTATTTTATTTTCAAAAATTTTTCAAAAATATCTTCAAAAAAAAAAAATTTCTCTTGTTTTCGAAAAAAAATGTTTTCAAAAATTTCTTCAGAATTTTTAAGAATGAATTCTAGTGTTTCATGATGATTTGTTGAAGCCTGGCTGGCTGTAAGCCATGTCTAATTTTTGGACTGGGGTTTCAACTTACCATCACAAATGAAGAGATTCTCACACACTTAGTTGTTCTATACTTGAAAAGTATCCATACCTGCTGAAGCTTGGCTGGCCATTGGCCATGTCTAGTGTTTTGGACTGGAGCTTTCTTTGAAAGCTTGGCTGGCTAGTAAGCCATGTCTAATTCCTGGACTGAAGCTTTAGACTAACATGGCAAGATTCCTGGAATTCATATTAAAAATTTTGGAATCCTTATTTTCTTTTTCATATAATTTTCGAAAAAAAAAATCCAAAAAAATTAGAAAATCACAAAAATAAAAAATATTTTGTGTTTTTTGTTTGAGTCTTGAGTCATATCATAAGTTTGGTGTCACTTGGATATGCATCTTGCATTTTTCGAAAATATCATGCATTCATAGTGTTCTTCATGATCTTCAAGTTGTTCTTGGTAAGTCTTCTTGTTTGATCTTGATGATTTTTTGTTTTGTGTCTTTTCATGTTTATCATATGCATTCTTGAATTCTTAGTGCGCAAGCATTAAAGAATTCTAAGTTTGGTGTCTTGCATGTTTTCTTTGCATTAAAAATTTTTCAAAAATATGTTCTTGATGTTCATCATGATCTTCATTGTGTTCTTGGTGTTCATCTTGACATTCATAGCATTCTTGCATGCATTCATTGTTTTGATCTAAAAATTTCATGCATCGCATAATTTTCATGTTTTCATAAAAATTTCAAAAATAAAAAAAAATATCTTTCCCTTTTTCTCTCATCAAATTCGAAAATTTGAGTTGACTTTTTCAAAATTTTTAAAAATCAAGTTGTTGCCAATGAGTCAAATCAAATTTTCAATTTGAAAATCTTATCTTTTTCAAAATCTTTTTCAAAAATCAAATCCTTTTCAAAATTCTTAGTTATTTTCGAAAATTCCAAAAATATTTTTCAAAAATCTTTTTCTTATTTTTATATAAAATTTTCGAAAATAACTAATCAATTAATGTTTTGATTCAAAAATTTGAAGTTTGTTACTTGCTTGTTAAGAAAGATTCAAACTTTAAGTTCTAGAATCATATCTTGTGATTTCTTGTGAATCAAGTCATTAATTGTGATTTTAAAAATCAAATCTTTTTCAAAAACTAATTTCTATCATATCTTTTCAAAAATATCTTCTTATCTTATCTTTTTCAAAAATATCTTTTCAAAATATCTTTTCTAACCTCCTAACTTCTTATCTTTTCAAAATTTGTTTCAACTAACTAACTAACTTTTTGTTTGTTTCTTAACTTTTTCAAAACCACCTAACTAACTTTCTCTCTCTCATTTTCGAAAATGTCTTCCCTCTTTTTCAAAAATTTCTTTTTAATTAACTAATTATTTTTATTTTTTATTTTTAATTTCAAAAATTTTCGAAAAAATTTTCTACTAACAATTTTCAAAAACCATTTTCAAAAATCACTAACTCTTTTTCAAAATAATTTTCGAAAATTATACCTCCCCCATCCTATTCTATTTATTCATTCATATCCTAACATCTCATCTCACATCTCTTCCATCGGTACAGTTGTGTTTTTCCCTTTACATCACATTCTTTGTCTCCCCCTCTTTTCTTCCACTCACAAAGGGATCCCTATACTGTGGTATAAAGGATCTCTATTATTATTATTATTTTTTCTGTGCCTTCTTCTTTGTCATATGAGCAGGAGCAAGGATAAGAACATTCTTGTGGAAGCAGATCCAGAACCTGAAAGGACTCTGAAGAGAAAATTAAGAGAAGCTAAAATACAACAATCCAGAGATAACCTTTCAGAAATTTTCGAACAGGAAAAGGAGATGGCAGCCGAAATTAATAATAATGTAAGGAAGATGCTTGGTGACTTTACTGCACCTAATTCCAATTTACATGGAAGAAGCATCTCCATTCCTGCCATTGGAGCAAACAACTTTGAGCTGAAACCTCAGTTAGTTTCTCTGATGCAGCAGAACTGCAAGTTTCATGGACTTCCATCTGAAGATCCTTTTCAGTTCTTAACTGAATTCTTGCAGATATGTGATACTGTTAAGACTAATGGAGTAGATCCTGAAGTCTACAGGCTCATGCTTTTCCCTTTTGCTGTAAGAGACAGAGCTAGATTATGGTTGGATTCTCAACCCAAAGACAGCCTGAACTCTTGGGATAAGCTGGTCACAGCTTTCTTAGCCAAGTACTTTCCTCCTCAAAAGCTGAGCAAGCTTAGAGCTGATGTTCAAACCTTCAGACAGAAAGAAGGTGAATCCCTCTATGAAGCTTGGGAAAGATACAAACAGTTGACCAAAAAGTGTCCTTCTGACATGCTTTCAGAATGGACCATCCTGGATATATTCTATGATGGTTTATCTGAGCTATCAAAGATGTCACTGGATACTTCTGCAGGTGGATCCATTCACCTAAAGAAAATGCCTGCAGAAGCTCAAGAACTCATTGACATGGTTGCTAATAACCAGTTCATGTACACTTCTGAAAGGAATCCTGTGAGTAATGGGACGCTTATGAAGAAGGGAGTTCTTGAAGTTGATACTCTGAATGCCATATTGGCTCAGAATAAAATATTGACTCAGCAAGTCAATATGATCTCTCAGAGTCTGCATGGAATGCAAGCTGCATCCAACAGTACTCAAGAGGCTTCTCCTAAAGAAGAAGCTTATGATCCTGAGAACCCTGCAATAGCAGAGGTAAATTACTTAGGTGAACCTTATGGAAACACCTATAACTCAACATGGAGAAATCATCCAAATTTCTCATGGAAGGATCAAAAGCCTCAACAAGGCTTTAATAATGGTGGAAGAAACAGGTTTAGCAATAGCAAGCCTTTTCCATCATCAACTCAGCAACAGACAGAGAACTCTGAACAAAATGCTTCTAATTTAGCAAATCTAGTCTCTGATCTATCTAAGGCCACTGTAAGTTTCATGAATGAAACAAGGTCTTCCATTAGAAATCTGGAAGCACAAGTGGGCCAGCTGAGAAAAAGGATCACTGAAATCCCTCCTAGTACTCTCCCAAGCAATACAGAAGAGAACCCAAAAGGAGAGTGCAAGGCCATTGACATAAGCGCCATGGCCGAAACTGTGAGGAGAGGAGAGGACGTGAATCCCAAGGAGGAAGACCTCTTGGGACGTCCAGTGATCAATAAGGAGCTTCCCTCTGAGGAACCAAAGGACTCTGAGGCTCATCTAGAGACCATAGAGATTCCATTGAACCTCCTTATACCCTTCATGAGCTCTGATGAGTATTCCTCTTCAAAAGAGAATGAGGATGTTACTGAAGAGCAAGCTACCAAGTTTCTTGGTGCAATCATGAAGCTGAATGCCAAATTATTTGGCATTGATACTTGGGAAGTTGAACCTCCCTTGTTCATCAATGAACTAAGTGATCTGGATCAACTGACATTGCCTCAGAAGAGACAGGATCCTGGAAAGTTCATAATACCCTGTACCATAGGTACCATGATCTTTAAGGCTCTGTGTGACCTTGGTTCAGGAATAAACCTCATGCCCCTCTCTGTAATAGAGAAACTGGGAATCTATGGGGTGCAAGCTGCTAAAATCTCACTAGAGATGGCAGACAGCTCAAGAAAACAGGCTTATGGACAAGTAGAAGATGTATTAGTAAAGGTTGAGGGCCTTTACATCCCTGCTGATTTCATAGTCTTTGATACTGGAAAGGAAGAGGATGAATCCATCATCCTAGGAAGACCTTTCCTGGCCACAGCAAGAGCTGTGATTGATGTTGACAGAGGTGAAATAGTCCTTCAATGGAATGAGAACTCCCTTGTATTCAAAACTCAAGGATCTCCCTCTGCAACCATGGAAAAGCTTCTCTCCAAGCAGAGTCAACCAGAGCCCTCACAGTCAAACTCTAAGTTTGGTGTTGAACTCCCATATCCAAACTCTAAGTTTGGTGTTGGAGAGTTTCAACAAAGCTCTGCACATCTGTGAGGCTCCATGAGAGCCCACTGTCAAGCTATTGACATTAAAGAAGCGCTTGTTGGGAGGCAACCCAATGTTTATCTAATTCTTATTTTTATTGTTTTTCGTGTTTTCTTAGGTACATGATCATGTGGAGTCACAAAATAAATAGAAAAATTGAAAACGGAATCAAAAACAGCAGAAGAAAAATCACACCCTAGAGGAGCATCTGTCTGGCGTTCAGCGCCAGAACAGAGCATGGTTCTGGCGCTGAACGCCCAAAATGGGCAGCTTCTGGGCGCTGAACGCCAGAACAGGCATGGTTCTGGCGTTCAACGCCAGAAATGGCACACAGATGGGCGTTGAACGCCCAAAATGGCCACCAACCTGGCGCTGAACGCCCAGAGTTGGATACAAAGGCATTTTTACATGCCTAATGGGTGCAGGGATGTAAATCCTTGAAAACCTCAGGATCTGTGGACCCCACAGGATCCACTCAGAATCTGTAGACCCCACAGGATCCACTCAGGATCTGTGGACCCCACAGGATCCCCACCTACCTCCACTCACTTCTTCTCACCACTCTCTTTCACACAACCCCACAAACACTCTTCCCTAAAAACCCCTCACCAATCACCTCAATCTCTCTTCCCCACTAAACCTTCACCACTCACATCCATCTCCTCTTCCCCATAAACCTACCTCATAAACTCCACCTACCTTCAAAATTCAAAACCAATTTCCCACCCAAACCCACCCATATGGCCGAAGCTTAACCCCCCCTCCATTCCCTATATAAAGACCTCCATTCTTCACCAAATTCACACAACACACCCCTCTACACTCTCCTTAGCCGAAACCACATCTCCCTCTCCCTCTCCATATTTCTTCTTCTTCTTCTTCTACTCTTTTGTTTATTGCTCGAGGGCGAGCAATATTCTAAGTTTGGTGTGGTAAAAGCATAGCTTTTTTGTTTTTCCATTACCATTGATGGCACCTAAGACCGGAGAATCCTCTAGAAGAGGGAAAGGGAAGATAAAAGCTTCCACATCCGAGTCATGGGAGATGGAAAGATTCATCTCCAAAGCCCATCAAGACCACTTCTATGATGTTGTGGCCAAGAAGAAGGTGATCCCTGAGGTCCCTTTTAAACTCAAAAGAAATGAGTATCCGGAGATCCGACATGAAATTCAAAGAAGAGGTTGGGAAGTTCAAACAAATCCCATCCAACAAGTCGGCATCCTAATGGTTCAAGAGTTCTATGCCAATGCATGGATCACCAAGAACCATGATCAAAGTAAGAACCCGGATCCAAAGAACTATGTTACAATGGTTCGGGGGAAATACTTAGATTTTAGTCCGGAGAATGTGAGGTTGGCGTTCAACTTGCCATACATGGAAGAGAACGCATGCCCCTACACAAGGAGAGTCAACTTTGATCAAAGGTTGGACCAAGTCCTTATGGACATATGTGTAGAAGGAGCTCAATGGAAGATTGACTCCAAAGGCAAGCCGGTTCAACTAAGAAGATTGGACCTCAAGCCTATAGCTAGAGGATGGTTGGAGTTTATTCAATGCTCAATCATTCCCACTAGCAACCGGTCTGAAGTTACTATAGACCGGGCCATCATGATCCATAACATCATGATTGGAGAAGAGGTGGAAGTTCATGAGATTATACCTCAAGAACTCTACAAGGTGGCTGACAAGTCCTCCACTATGGCAAGGTTAGCCTTCCCTCACCTCATTTGCCACCTATGCAATTCAGCTGGGATTGACATAGAGGGAGATATCCTCATCAAAGAGGACAAGCCCATCACTAAGAAAAAAATGGAGCAAGCAAGAGAGCCCAGTCATGGAGCTCAAGAGGTGCAAGAAGCTCATTTTCATGAGATCCCTGAGATGCCTCAAATGCACTTTCCTCCACAAAATTATTGGGAGCAAATCAACACCTCCCTAGGAGAATTGAATTCCAATATGGGACAACTAAGGGTGGAACATCAAGAGCACTCCATCATGCTGCATGAAATAAGAGAAGATCAAAAGGCAATGAGGGATGAGCAACATAGACAAGGAAGAGACATAGAAGAGCTCAAGGACATCATTGGTTCCTCAAGAAGGAAACGCCACTATCACTAAGGTGGATTCATTCCTTGTTCTTGCTTTCTCTGTTTTTCGTTTTCTATGTTATGTGCTCATCTATGTTTGTGCCTTCATTACATGATCATTAGTAGTTAGTAACTTTGTCTTAAAGATATAAATGTCCTATGAATCCATCACCTCTCTTAAATAAAAAAAACTGTTTTAATTCAAAAGAACAAGAAGTACATGAGTTTCGAATTTATCCTTGAACTTAGTTTAATTATATTGATGTGGTGACAATGCTTCTTGTTTTCTGAATGTATGCTTGAACAGTGCATATGTCTTTTGAAGTTGTTGTTTAAGAATGTTAAATATGTTGGCTCTTGAAAGAATGATGACTAGGAGACATGTTATTCGATAATCTGAAAAATCATAAAAATGATTCTTGAAGCAAGAAAAAGCAGCAAAAAAAAAAAAAAAAAACAAAGCTTGCAGAAAAAAAATAGGCGAAAAAAAAAATATAGAAAGAAAAAGAAAAAGCAAGCAGAAAAAGCCAATAACCCTTAAAACCAAAAGGCAAGGGCAAATAAAAAGGATCCCAAGGCTTTGAGCATCAGTGGATAGGAGGGCCTAAAGGAATAAAATCCTGGTCTAAGCGGCTAAACCAAGCTGTCCCTAACTATGTGCTTGTGGCGTGTAGGTGTCAAGTAAAAACTTGAGACTGAGCGGTTAAAGTCAAGGTCCAAAGCAAAAGAAGAGTGTGCTTAAGAACCCTGGACACCTCTAATTGGGGACTTTAGCAAAGCTGAGTCACAATCTGAAAAGGTTCACCCAATTATGTGTCTGTGGCATTTATGTATCCGGTGGTAATACTGGAAAACAAAGTGCTTAGGGCCACGGCCAAGACTCATAAGGAAGCTGTGTTCAAGAATCATCATACTGAACTAGGAGAGTCAAGAACACTATTCGAAATCTGAAATTCCTATAGATGCCAATCATTCTGAACCTCAATGGATAAAGTGAGATGCCAAAACTATTCAAGAGGCAAAAAGCTATAAGTCCCGCTCATATGATTGGAGCTCTATTTCATTGATAGTTTGGAATTTATAGTATATTCTCTTCTTTTTATCCTATTTGATTTTTAGTTGCTTGGGGACAAGCAACAATTTAAGTTTGGTGTTGTGATGAGCGGATAATTTATACGCTTTTTGGCATTGTTTTTAGTATGTTTTTAGTAGGATCTAGTTACTTTTAGGGATGTTTTCATTAGTTTTTATGTTAAATTCACATTTCTGGAATTTACTATGAGTTTGTGTGTTTTTCTGTGATTTCAGGTAAAATCTGGCTGAAATTGAGGGACTTGAGCAGAAATCAGATTCAGAGGTTGAAAAAGGACTGCTAATGCTGTTGGATTCTGATCTCCCTGCACTCAAAGTGGATTTTCTGGAGCTACAGAACTCGAAATGGCGCGCTTCCAATTGCGTTGGAAAGTAGACATCCAGGGCTTTCCAGAAATATATAATAGTCCATACTTTGGCCAAGAATTGATGACGTAAACTGGCGTTCAACGCCAGCCTTCTGCCCAAATCTGGCGTCCAGCGCCAGAAAAGGATCCAAAACCAGAGTTGAACGCCCAAACTGGCACAGAAACTGGCGTTCAACTCCACAAACGGCCTCTGCATGTGCTACACTTAAGCTCAGCCCAAACACACACCAAGTGGGCCCCGGAAGTGGATTTATGCATCAATTACTTACTCATGTAAACCCTAGTAGCTAGTTCATTATAAATAGGACCTTTTACTATTGTATTAGGCATCTTTTGATCCTCTTAGGATCTTAGGATCATCTTTGGATGCCTGGTTCTTAGATCAGAGGGGCTGGCCTCTCGGCCATGCCTGTACCTTTCACTTATGTATTTTTAACGGTAGAGTTTCTACACTCCATAGATTAAGGTGTGGAGCTCTGCTGTTCCTCAAAGATTAATGCAAAGTACTACTGTTTTCTATTCAATTCTTCTTATTTCGCTTCTAAGATATCCATTCGCACCCAAGAACGTGATGAAGGTGATGATTATGTGTGACGCTCATCATCCTTCTCCCTTATGAACGCGTGCCTGACAAACACTTCTGTTCTACATGAATTAAGCTAGAATGAATATCTCTTAGATCTCCTAACCAGAATCTTCGTGGCGTACGCTAGAATGATGGCGGCATTCAAGAGGATCCGGAAGGTCTAAACCTTGTCTGTGGTATTCTGAGTAGGATTCAATGATTGAATGACTGTGACGAGCTTCAAACTCGCGATTGTTGGGCGTTAGTGACAGACGCAAAAGGAGGGTGAATCCTATTCCAGCATGATCGAGAACCGACAGATGAATAGCCGTGCCGTGACAGGGTGCGTGAGCATATGATTCACTGAGAGGAGGGGATGTAGTCACTGACAACGGTGATGCCCTTGCATACAGCCAGCCATGGAAAGGAGTAAGACTGATTGGATGAAGATAGCAGGAAAGTAGAGGTTCAGAGGAACGAAAAGCATCTCCATTCGCTTATCTGAAATTCCTGCCAATGAATCTACATAAGTATCTCTATCCCTTTTATTGTTTATTTTAATCTAATAAAATATTATGTTTAAATCCGCCTGACTGAGATTTGCAAGGTGACCATAGCTTGCTTCATACCAACAATCTCCGTGGGATTCGACCCTTACTCACGTAAGGTATTACTTGGACGACCCAGTGCACTTGCTGGTTAGTTGTATCGAAGTTGTGACGATTATGAATTAAGATCAGAGCACCAAGCTTTGAAGCCATTACCAGGATTTGTTCGAGCCTGGAGATCACAATTTCGTGCACCAGGAAGCTATCAGTAGGTTTGGGAATCTTCTCAGCTAAATATCCCACCTAGAAGTCCAGCTTCCTGATGGTCTCTCCCTGGTTCTTAATATTGGCTCGCACCTCCTCTTTGAACACCTTATTTTCTTGAATCTCTTGGCATATTCCTTCAAGTAAGGCTTCAATCTTAGAGAGCTTGTCATCAATTGATGAGTGATTCGGAGCAGATGTGCTGTTTTGGTTTTGATAAGCGTGTGGAGAAGTGTTGTTGTGGGGGTGTTGAGATGTCTTCTGTGTGAATTGCTGGTGAGCTGCATTGTTGTTGGAGTTGTAACTTCTCTGGTCTTGGTTTTGATCTTGCTCACTTCCCCACCCAAAGTTTGGGTAGTTTCTCCATCCGGGGTTGTAGGTCTTGGAGTATGGATCATAGTTTTTCCTTGGTGAATTCCCAATGTAGTTGGTTTGCTCCTGACTCCCCTCTGCTTCTTCATTCACTCCTTCTTGGGTTGTTGATGAAGTTGAGATTGCTGCTACTTGGTTCATCTCCATCTTCTTGGTGAGGTCAGCCAGCTGCTGGGTAATGAGCTTGTTTTGGGCCAACAGAGCATCTACATTGTTTAGCTCCATTACGCCTCTTGTGTTCCCTCTTTCAGAAGCATAGAAGTAGTCGTTCTCTGCTACTGTTTCAATAACATCTATGACTTCCTCAATAGTCTTCTTCTTGTTCAAAGATCCTCCGGATGAATGGTCTACAGCCTTCTTTAACTCATAAGAGAGCCCTTCATAGAAAATGTGCAGCTGCACCCATTCGTTGAACATGTCAGGTGGACACCTCCTTGTTAAGTCCTTGAACCTCTCCCATGCTTCATATAGAGTCTCACCATCTTGTTGCCTGAAAGTTTGGACCTCAGCTCTCAGCCTATTAATTCGTTGAGGAGGGTAAAATCTTGCTAAGAATTTGTTCACCACATCTTCCCAAGTTGTCAAGCTTTCCCTTGGGAAAGATTCCCGCCACTTGGCTGCTTTGTCCCTAAATGAGAATGGAAACAAGAGCAGTCTATAGGTGTCAGGATGAACACCATTAGACTTCACTGTGTCACATATCCTCAGGAAGGTGGTTAGATGTTGATTGGGGTCTTCTTGAACACCTCCTCCAAACGAACAGTTATTCTGAACAAGGGTGATGAGCTGTGGTTTAAGTTCAAAGTTGTTGGCATGGATTGTTGGCTTTTGGATGCTACTTCCACAATTGCCTGGGTTTGGATTAATGTAAGAGCCCAAAACTCTTCTATCCTCCCCAGCATGATTTGCTCTACCTCCTCCCCCATGGTTGTGATCCTCTTCTTCATGATGGTTTTCCATGTTGTCTTCTATGTTTGGTTCAAAGAATTCCTCTTCTTCCTCAGCACCAACCACTTTCTTTCATCTTGCCTGCCTCCTTAATCTAAGGAAGGTCCTCTCAGGTTCAGAATCGAAGGAAGTTGAAGCCCCGCTTCTTCTCCCTGTCATACAACCATCAAGTGCAAGCAAGAAAAGATAGGTGCAGAAAGTATTTGTGTCAGAATTACTGTTAGTTGTGGGTGATGCAATATATCAAACAGTTAGTGGGTTAGCAAACAGAATTGAAAATAACAAAGAAAAACAAAAGAGTCGAGGGGGAAGGGAAGAAGTTTAACTAAAACAAAAAGTAAATCACTCAAACAGAAAATGAAATTCACAAAATAAAAATGCTCAATCTAGTGATCTTCCAATTTAATCATTGTTGATGCACAATCAATCCCCGGCAACGGCGCCATAAACTTGATGCACAGAAAACTTGTCTCGCAATAAATCTCCCTTCGGCAAGTGTACCGAATTTGTCGTCAAGTAAAAACTCACAATAGAGTGAGGTCGAATCCCACAGGGATTGATTGATCAAGCAACTTTAATTAGAAGAATGTTCTAGTTCAGCGAATCCAGAATTTGGGTTGAGAGTTGCAGAAAATAAAATGGCGGGAATGTAAATAACAGAAAAGTAAATGCTAGAATTAAAGGACTGGAAGTAAATGACTGAAAATAAATTGCAGAATTGTAAATGGGAATGGGGGATTTGCTCATAAAAGTAAATGGCAGAAATTAAAGAGAATGGGTAAGATCAGAGATGGGGAGTTCATTGGGCTTAGGAGATGTTGCAATTCTCTGGATCAAGTTCATTTTCATCTCTTCCTCAATCAATGCACTCATTGATCTCCTTGGCAATCTTAAGTGATTGAATTACAATTTCTTGCAATTCAATCTCTCAAATCTTGATCAATAGCCAATTCCTTGGTCAATTGCTCATGAGAATAGATGAAGTATGGTCACTGATTATACCACATGCATTTCCCAAATCAAGTATTGAGAGGGTTATAGTCACATACCCATCCAAACCCAATTTGGTCCAGCATGAGAAAGCATTTCTAGCTTGATCTCTTCATTCCTCTTTCAAGGTTCAAAAGAGATCCAAGTTTGAATAGCTTCTTTTCCAAGATAACTACTCAATTGGATGAAGATCGATAGCTTTCAAGTAAAATCAAGAGAAAAGATAGAAGAAGAATAATGAAAATTAGTATTGATCCATCAAATTACAACAGAGCTCCCTAACCCAATGAAAGGGGTTTAGTTGTTCATAGCTCTAGAAAATGAAAACAAAGATGGAGAATACATCATAGAACTAGAAATTGCAGAGAAAGTAAAATACAGAGAGTAATTCTCTTTTTCCAACTTCCAGAACTCCTTAACAATTCAAAGCTACTCCTATATATACTACTTCTCTCAGCTTCTAGTTGGCTCTTCAAGTCTTGGGCCTTTAGATCTTGAGTTTGAAGCAGTTCTCTTCTTTATTTGGGCTTGGCTTTACTTGCAGAGAGAAAATGTGAAGTGGGTAGAGACTTTAGCTCAGGACGTTAGGGGTGTTAACGTTTAGTGAAAATATGAGCTCGAGAACGTTAGTGACGATCAACTTTCTCACTAACGTTACTAAGTAAAAGCCACGTTAACTTCAATGTTAGTGGCATAAACGTTGCCACTAACGTTGCCTCTAAGTCCTTCGCACACGTTATTGAGACTTAACATTTCCAATAACTTTGAAAAGCCCCCTTTGTTCCCACGTTAGAGCCCACGTTAACTTAGTTAACGTGGCTCTTTAACGTGGGCTTGCCATCCTTCGAGAACGTTAGTGACACTCAACATTGTCACTAACGTTCCAAGGTGCCCCTATGCCTCACGTTAGAGTACACGTTAACTAGGTTAACGTGGCTTCTAACGTGGCCATGCTTAGCCATCCCCAACGTTAGTGACAATGTTGAGTGTCACTAACGTTGGCCATTCTTTCACTCATTAACGTTAGCTTAACGTGGCTCCTTGGGGGGTTGTGTGGTTGCTTCCAACGTTAGTGACAATGTTGGGTGTCACTAACGTTGTCGACCACTCTTGCTTCTTACGTTAGCTCCCACGTTAACCAAGTTAACGTGGGAGTTAACGTGGTATATTTCTCCTTAGGCCAACGTTAGTGACAATGTTGAATGTCACTAACGTTGGCGTTTCTTCCCCTCTTTAGCGTTAGAGGCCACGTTAACTAAGTTAACGTGGACTCTAACGTGGCCACTTATGAGCATTTGCCAACGTTAGTGACAATGTTAAGTGTCACTAACGTTGGCTCAACTTCCCTTCTCCACGTTAGAGTTCACGTTAACTTAGTTAACGTGACTCTTAACGTGGTCAATGATGGCTTCGAGAGCGTTATTGGCAATCACTTTTCTCATTAACTTTGCAAGTTACCTCCCATTCCTTGCTTCCTTTGGTCCTGAAATCAAGCAATAGAGTGCATCAAAGTTCTAGTCCAAGTCATGGGTAATGCAACATACAATTTGTCACTAAACTCATGCAAAATCCTCATGAAATAATGTAAAATGCACAATGTATGCTTGAATCAAGGGGTAAGTGAGTATCTACCCAAAACTAGCTTATTTCCTAAGGAAATGCATGAAACTAACCTAAAAACAGTAAAGAAAGGGTCAGTGAAACTGGCCAAGATGCCCTGGCATCAATCTCCTTGCTTGCGCTTGCCAGTAGCCTTGCCTTTTCCTTTCCTTTGTGAGGCAGACATCCTGAAAAACAGAAAACCAGGATATGGATAAAAATAGTAAAGCAAATAGGCGATTAAACAAAGGAAACTCAAAGCGTCAAAGGAGAAATAAAATAAGGAAAATGAGTATATGAAATGTGATTGAATTTATGTTAAATGGAAAAATAATCAATATGCCATGGTTAGAAAGTTAGAGGAAAGTGAAAATAAACAGAAAAGAGATCAAAAGGGTTAGTCTGGTTAGAATTTGAAGAAGAAATTAGTAAATTAAAATTAGTGAGTTAGTAAAGTGCGGGTTAAAGTAAGTGGCAAAGAGAAAAATTCCATATAACAAGGATTCACAGGTAAGAATAGAAGTACTCATAATCGAACAAGGAAAACAGGGTGATGCTGATTCGAATAGAAATAAAGAAAGCAAAAATTGGAATCAGTGAATCACAAATGCAGTTTATGAACCAGGAAACCAAAGAGGATAAGAAAGTCTGCCATAGCATTCATGAAACAGTTTGGGTAAAGCAGAGTAAAACAGAGTTCGGAAATGCCAAACCAAAATATGAATGAAAATAATTTACAAAAAATTTGGGCAGCATTCCGGGTAAAATTGGATTGTCCCGGAAAATAAACAGCAATCATAGCAGTGCATATGAATTAAAAACTTGCTGTAGTTACCTATAATTAATAGAAACAGGAAAATTCAGAGTAACAAGCAACAAATGCAAGAAATCACAGCATATGAACGTGGTCACAGGAACAGCAGAATTGCAGTTATGATAAAACAGAAATAGGAACAGTGCAAGTAAACAGACCTAAATCCACTAACCACAGCCTAAGCTACCTAACAACCTAAAAATCCACTACAGCATGCATATCTATCTATCCTAAGTATGAACAGAAATGGAAAAAAAATATAGAAAAACGATGAACGGATAAAAGGGATTGCGTGTTGCGGAACCTGGAAAACGAAAGAAGCAGAACGGTTGGGTGATGGCGGCGGTGGTGTCCGGCGCGGTGGCGGGGCACGGCGGCGCGGTGGCGGCTGAGGGGGAATGGGAATAGGGTCTTAGGGTTAGTGATAGAGGAAGCGAGGGGGGGTGGCGGAGGGGGGAGGGCGTGGCTGGATGGCCGGCGGTGGTGGGTGGTGCTTCTGGGTGGTGGCGGAGAGGGGAGGAGAGAGGAAAAAAGAAGAAGAAAAAGGGGGAGGGGGTGGTACGGCGGCGGTGTCTGGACAGCAGCGGCGTCCGGGTGGTGGTGCGGTGGCGGCTGGGTGGTGCTGGGTGGTGGCTGGAGGAAGAAGAAGCAGAGAGGGAGAAGAGGGTTGGGGGTGGGGGACTGCGCGACTGATAGGGTTCACGTGGCTGGGGGTGTTATATTTTCGAATCCACGCGGCCGCGTGGGGCACGCGGTCGCGTAGTTGGGTGAAAATGGGAGTGACGCGATCGCGTGGGGCGCGCGATCGCATGAGAGGGGGGAAAGAGGGGTGACGCAATCGCGTGGGTCGCGCGATCGCGTTGCTGGAATTCGTGCTAAACGCACGACTCCAGCGCCGTTTTAGTGCAACTCTCTGTCTCCTTTTGGGGTGATGTGCAATCCATGCGACGCGATCGCGTCGCTCATGCGGTCGCGTGGGTTTGGTATTGTGCAAGTGATGCGATCGCATGGGGCATGCGATCGCGTGGGCCAATTTGTGCGAAACGCACAAGGGCCGCACGATTCCAGCCTTACTTTCTGTTCGTTGGATCCTTACGCCGATTTATATATATATATATATGTATATATATATATATCATGCGGCCGCGTGGGTCATGCGGTCGCATGGGTGGTGTTTCTCGCAATATGACGCGATCGCATGGGGCATGCGGTCGCGTCGTGCACCCTTTTTTTTTATATATGCATGAAAAATGCAGAATGCAATGATTAACAGAATGCTATGCATGATTCCAGGTTTAATAAATTAAAATGAAAAAGGAAAAATGAAAGCAATTAACAAGAAATAAATTGAAAAAGAAGCGACCATACCATGGTGGGTTGTCTCCCACCTTGCACTTTTAGTTAAAGTCCTTAAGTTGGACATTGGAGGAGTATCCTGTTATGGCGGCTTATGTTTAAATTCGTCTAAAAATCTCCACCAGTGCTTGAAATGCCAATAGCCTCCGGGGTCCCAAACCAAGCATGCAAAGCTTCTGCGCAGCTCCAAACAGATTTTCAGGCTCCCAGGACGACGAATGTCAGGATAGAGTCCAGGATTCCAAGCCTTGCTTTTAAATCTGCCTCCGTCTTGATCTACATGTTTCCATTCGGGCGGTTTAAAAAGTAGAATCTCACCTTGGTGACCAAACGTTTTCTGTGATCCATGCAATTGAGCATGATACCAATCCGTGTACTTCGAGGTGAAGCGTGGAACCTTATTGAACCTTGTGCATCAGCTCTGAGTATGAGTCATTTCCCTCTTACTCTTAAAGCCGCAGAGAGCTCTAAGCTGGCCATCTGTTTCAACCAAACCATATTCAAGTGAATAAGTAAAGTTATAAGTTAAGGATTGTACCCACTTGAAGCTTGTATTAGGTGGTAATGGCCTTGGGATAGGTGTTTTTGGTGGTTCTGCAAGTTCCATTTCTTTGTACTCTTCTGTGAATTCTTCCACTTCTTTGCAGAGATCTTCAATTGTATCTGTGTCCTGGTCAAAGTCTTCTGTGTTTTCCTCATCACTTGAGTCATAGATTGGAGGTTGAGAGAAATCTACCTCTGCATCATCTTCATATTCACTTGGGGAAGATTCTTCGATCTCAGAGAATTCACTTGCGGATGCAAGTTCATCACTAAGAGAGCTAGACTTGTGACTATCACTATCGAGGGAATTTGTTTCTTGGATTATTCCGTCTGATTCTTCATAAACGACTTGCCTTGGAGAAATATCCTCCTTAGCATCAATTGTAGTCTCCTTGACGACGTGTTCCTCAATTCTGGATTCCCATAGAGGTTCAGCATCTCCTAGATCTTCAACCAACTCTTCTTCTTGAGCGATGACAGCTTCTTCTACTTGTTCTAGTACGAATTCATTCTCTGTCTTGTCCACTGGAGTTTCTGGTATCTCCTTCATGCTACGCTCTTCGTTAGACTGTTCACATGGGGCTGTGGCTGATCTTTGTGTATTTGAGCGCCTAGAAACCCATTGAATTATCGCTTGCTCTAGTTGTTGAATGGTTGTTTGAAATTTATTTACTGTTTCCGTTAGGCGAACCTCTGCTTCTCGGGTTGCTGGACTTGGACATGACACAAAGGAAAGTGGTGGTGATTGGGAGCGATTGGATTGGCACTGGGGTAAGGAAGGATCATATGGTGGCGAATGGTGAAGAGAAGCTTGTGAGTGTGGTGGTTCGAGGTTATATTGAAAGGATGGTTTACATGCACAGGGTGGGGCTTGTTGGTAGTTACAAGGTTGTCCACCATATCTTTCAGGTGGGTATGCATTGTAGAATGGTCTTTGTCCAGGATATCTCGGAGGGTGTTTCTGCCAAAAGGGTTGATTAGATCCTCTTGGTTCCATCCATCCTTGATTGGTCTGACCTTGACGCGCGTTCCTGCTGTAACTTCTATTTCCTTTAACAATATTAGAACCAAACCTAAAGCGAGAGGGGTGAGAGATCATGGTAGCAAATAAAGATAAACAAAAAAAAACAAAAATAAATAAACTAGAAAAAGAAAAATATTTACAATAACCAATAATAAGGCACACGTTAGCAGTTCCCCGGCAACGGCGCCATTTTTGACGTTAGGATTTTTGCCAGTAAAGAATGTCATAAAAACAGTCGCGTTGTAGATATACTCTCTAAACCGACAAAAATCCCTTCGTACAAATGTTTTGGGTGTCACAAGTAACAAACCTCTTTAAAAATTGTTAACCGAGTATTCAAACCTCTGGTCATCTTCTCAAGGAACTGCGATGAGGTATGTTCTTATTATTGGCTATAAAGGTTGTAATCGGGGTTTAGAAGATGAGAAGCAAGTAATTTAAATGACAAGTAAAGTAAATGGCAATTAAAATGAATAAATACTGTAAAGCAGACTTTTGGCAAGGTAAGAGAAGTTGGAGGTCCAACGTAGTTATCTCTCTCAACTATAATGAAAGTTGAATCTAAACTCCACTTGGTCAACCTTTACTAGGGCAAAGGAAAGTCAAGGGACTAATTAAATTGACCTTTGAATCCTATTTATTTCCTAAGAAAAGGTTGGGATTACATAAGTTTAGCTCAATTATCAAGATAACGATTATCAATTATGTTGAGTTTAATAACTGTTGAGTTACTGAATTCTTAACCAGGACCAAAAGGGGAAAAAGTAAAATTGTTGGAATCATAAAAATGTCCTTAGATGGGAAGCAATGGTAACTTAAATCAAAGAGAACAATCATAAACTGAAAATACATCATTTATCATTAATTCAAATAATAGTCTGTAACATGGAAGAATTCATAGATTCAATTATAAAGGTAAATAGCCAACTCAGATACTGAAATAAATAAATAAAGTGAAAGGGAAGTTCAAAACAAAGAAATATAAAACCTGGATTGAGAGTCACTCTTAAAGCGAGAAGAAATCCTAAATCCTAAGAGAGAGAGGAGAAGATCTCCCTCTCAACTAAATCTAAATCATTGAAAAATAAAATATGCGAGCTCTCTCTTGAATTGGTGCATTCCCACACTTTATAACCTCTGGTCTATGCTGTCTGTACTTGGATCTGGGCCAAAAAGGGCTTCAGAAATCGCTGGGGGTGTATTCTGTAAATTCTGATACGTGGCCTCTGTCACGCATCCGTGTGGGTCACGCGGTCGCGTCATTCGGAGCTTTTCCTTGCCATGCGGTCGCGTCAGCCACGCGTCCGCGTCGTATGCGTTCTGCTTATGTCGCGCGGTCGCATCAGTCATGCGGCCGCGTCGCTGCATCTTCGCTTCTGGCACGCGATCGCGTCGTCCATGCGATCGCGTGAATACCAGTTTCCTTCAAAGCTCTGTTTTGCTTTCTCCTTCCATTTTTGTATGTTTTCTTTTCCATCCTTTAAGTCTTTCTGCCTTAGAAAATCTGAAACTACTCAACACACTAATCACGGCATCGAATGGAAATAAAGGTAATTAAAATACTTAATTTTTAAAGCTTAGAAAAACATGTTTTTCACAATATGACATTATAAGGAAGGGAAAGTAAAACCATGCAGTTAATATGAATAAGTAGGTGGAGGATTGAATAAATCACTCAAATTAAGTACAAAAGAACTCATGAAATATGGGTTTATCAGCCATTCATGAGCTCTGATGAGTATTCTTCCTCTGAAGAGGATGAAGATGTCACTGAAGAACAAGTTGCTAAGTACCTTGGAGCAATCATGAAGCTAAATGTCAAGTTGTTTGGTAATGAGACTTGGGAGGATGAACCTCCATTGCTCATCAAAGAACTGGATGACTTGACTAGACAGAGATTACCTCTGAAGAGACAAGACCCTGGAAAGTTCTCAATACCATGTACCATAGGCACCATGACCTTTGAGAAGGCTCTGTGTGACCTGGGATCAAGCATAAACCTCATGCCTCTCTCTGTAATGGAGAAGCTAGGGATCATTAAGGTACAAGCTGCAAGAATCTCACTGGAGATGGCAGATAATTCAAAGAAACAGGCTTATGGACTTGTAGAGGATGTCTTGGTAAAGGTTGAAGACCATTACATCCCTGCTGATTTCATAATCCTAGAGACTGGGAAGTGTATGGATGAATCCATCATCCTTGGCAGACCCTTCCTAGCCACAGCAAAGCTTGTAATTGATGTTGACAGAGGAGAATTGATCATTCAAGTGAATGAAGAATCCCTTGTGTTTAAAGCTCAAGGATATCCCTCTGTAACCATGGAGAGGAAGCATGAAGAGCTTCTCTCAATACAGAGTCAAACAGAGCCCCCACAGTCAAACTCTAAGTTTGGTGTTGGGAGGCCACAACCAAACTTTAAGTTTGGTGTTGAACCCCCACATTCAAACTCTAAGTTTGGTGTTGGGAGGTTCCAACATTGCTCTAAACATCTGTGAGGCTCCATGAGAGCCCACTGTCAAGCTATTGACATTAAAGAAGCGCTTGTTGGGAGGCAACCCAATCTTTAATTATCTATGTTAAATTTCTATTTTCTTTTGTTATTTTATGTTTTCTATAGGTTGATGATCATGTGAAGTCACAAAAACAATTGAAAAATCAAAAACAGAAGGAAAAATAGAATGAAAAACAGAACACCCTGGAGGAGAAACTTACTGGCGTTTAAACGCCAGGAATGGGCAAGAAGCTGGCGTTTAACGCTAGGAATGGGTAAGAAGATGGCGTTAAACGCCAGAAATGGGCAGTAGCCTGGCGTTTAACGCCAGGATTGGCAGAAAGGGGTGTTTTGCAGGCCACTTGGTGCAGGGATGAGATATCTTTGACACCTCAGGATCTGTGGACCCCACAGAATCCCCACCTACCCCACCACTCTCTCTTCTTCACCCATTCACCAATCACCTCAATACCTCTTTCCCAAAAACCCCTCACCTATCAAATCCCACCTACCTCACTATCCAAATTCAAACCACTTTCCCTCCCAAACTCACCCATAATGGCCGAACCATACACACCCTTCTCCACTCCTATATAAATCCATCTTCACTCCTTCATTTTCACACAACCTAAACACTACTTCTCCCCCTTGGCCGAAACATAAAGCCCCCCTCCATCTCCTCTATTTCTTCTTCTTCTACTCTCTTCTTTCTTCTTTTGCTCGAGGACGAGCAACCTTCTAAGTTTGGTGTGGTAAAAGCTAAAGGAATTGACAAGCCTTCTAAGTAGAAGTTCATGAGGTTATATCCCAAGAACTCTACAAGGTGGCGAACAAGTCCTCCACTGTGACAAGGTTAGCCTTCTCGCATCTCATTTGTCACCTCTGCAATTCAGCTGGAATTGACATAGAGGAAGACATCCTCATTGATGAGGACAAGCCCATCACTAAGAAAAGGATGGAACAAGTGAGAGAACCTCACTAAGAGCATGAGAAATTTCCTCATCATGAAATTCCTGAGATGCCTCAAGGGATGCATTTTCCTCCACAAAACTATTGGGAGCAAATCAACACCTCCCTAGGAGAATTAAGTTCCAACATGGGACAACTAAGGGTGGAGCACCAAGAGCATTCCATCCTCCTCCATGAAATTAGAGAAGACCAAAGAACCATGAGAGAGGAGCAACAAAGGCAAAGAAGAGACATTGAGGAGCTCAAGCACTCCATAAGATCTTCAAGAGGAAGAACAAGCCACCATCACTAAGGTGGACCCGTTCTTTAATTTTCTTGTTCTTTATTTTCCTGTTTTTCGAATTTTTATGCTTATGTTATTTATGTTTGTGTCTTTATTACACGATCATTAGTGTCTAAGTGTCTATGCCTTAAAGCTATGAAAATGAATCCATCACCTTTCTTAAATGAAAAATGTTTTTAATTGAAAAAGAAAAAGAAGTGCATGAATTTCAAATTTTAAAATAGTTTAATTATTTTGATGTGGTGGCAATACTATTGTTTTTCTGAATGAATGCTTGAACAGTGCATATTTTTGAATTTGATTGTTCATGAATGTTAAAATTGTTGGCTCTTGAAAGAATGATGGAAAAAGGAGAAATGTTATCTAATGATCTGAAAAATCATAAAATTGATTCTTGAAGCAAGAAAAAGCAGTGAAAAGCTTGCAGAAAAAAAAAGGATATATGCGAAAAAAAAGAAAGAGAAAAGAAAAAGAAAGAAAAAGAAAAGCAAGCAGAAAAATCCAATACCCCTTTAAACCAAAAGGCAAGGGTGATAAAAACGATCCAAGGCTTTGAGCATCAGTGGATAGGAGGGCCCACAGGAATAAAATCCTGGCCTAAGCGGCTAAACCAAGCTGTCCCTAACCATGTGCTTGTGGCGTGAAGGTGTCAAGTGAAAACTTGAGACTGAGCGGTTAAAGTCGAGGTCCAAAGCAAAAAGAAGAGTGTGCTTAAGAACCCTGGACACCTCTAATTGGGGACTCTAGCAAAGCTGAGTCACAATCTGAAAAGGTTCACCCAGTTATGTGTCTGTGGCATTTATGTATCCGGTGGTAATACTGGAAAACAAAGTGCTTTAGGCCACGGCCAAGACTCATAAAGTAGCTGTGTTCAAGAATCAACATACTTAACTAGGAGAATCAATAATACTATCTGGATTCTGAGTTCCTATAGATGCCAATCATTCTGAACTTCAAAGGATAAAGTGAGATGCCAAAACTGTTCAGAAGCAAAAAGCTAAAATCCCCGCTCATCTAATTAATACTGATCTTCATAGATGTTTTTGGAATTTATTGTATATTCTCTTCTTTTATCCTATTTGATTTTCAGTTGCTTGGGGACAAGCAACAATTTAAGTTTGGTGTTGTGATGAGCGGATAATTTATACGCTTTTTGGCATTGTTTTTAGTATGTTTTTAGTATATTTTAATTAGTTTTTATTATATTTTTATTAGTTTTTAAATAAAAATCACTTTTCTAGACTTTACTATGTGTTTGTGTGTTTTTCTGTAATATCAGGTATTTTCTGGCTGAAATTGAGGGACCTGAGCAAAAATCTGATTCAGAGGCTGAAAAAGGACTGCAGATGCTGTTAGATTCTGACCTCCCTGCACTCAAAGTAGATTTTCTTGAGCTACATAAGCCCAATTGGTGCGCTCTCAATTGCGTTGGAAAGTAGACATCCTGGGCTTTCCAGCAATATATAATAGTTCATACTTTATCTGAGATTTGATGGCCCAAACAGGCGTTCCAAGTCAGCTCAAGAATTCTGGCATTTAACTCCAAAACTGGCACAAAAGCTGGAGTTAAACGCCCAAACTGGCACAAAAGCTGGTATTTAAGTCCAAGAAAAGTCTCTACACATGGAAGCTTCAATGCTCAGCCCAAGCACACACCAAGTGGGCCCGGAAGAAGATTTCTGCATTAATTACTCATTTCTGTAACCCTAGGCTACTAGTTCTCTATAAATAGGACCTTTTGCTATTGTATTTTCATACTTTTGATCTTTGATAAGTCTTAGACACGTTTGGAGGCTGGCCATTCGGCCATGCCTAGACCTTGTTCTTATGTATTTTCAACGGTGGAGTTTCTACACACCATAGATTAAGGTGTGGAGCTTTGCTGTTCTTCATGAATTAATACAAGTACTATTGTTTTTCTATTCAACTCAAGTCTATTTCTTCTCCAAGATATTCATTCGTTCTTCAACTTGATGAATGTGATGATCCGTGACACTCATCATCATTCTCACCTATGAACGCGTGACTAACAACCACTTCCGTTCTACGTGCAAACAAGCTTGAATGCATATCTCTTGGGTTTCTAATCTAAGATTGGAACCTTCGTGGTATAGGCTAGAATTATTGGCGGCCATTCCTGAGATCCGAAAAGTCTAAACCTTGTCTGTGGTATTCCGAGTAGGATCTGGGAAGGGATGACTGTGACGAGTTTCAAACTCGCGATTGTGGGGCGTGTGACAGACGCAAAAGGATCAATGGATCCTATTCCGACATGATCGAGAACCGACAGCTGATTAGCCGATGTTGTGACAGAGCATCAGGACCATTTTCACTGAGAGGACGGGATGTAGCCATTGACAATGGTGATGCTCAACATAAAGCTTGCCATGGAAAGGAGTATGAATGATTGGAAGAAGGCAATAGGAAAGCAGAGGTTCAAGGGGAACAAAGCATCTTCATACGCTTATCTGAAATCCACCAATGAATTACAGAAGTATCTCTATCTTTATTTTATGTTTATTTTCATCACTTTAAACTCCATAACCATTTGAATCCGCCTGACTGAGATTTACAAGATGACCATAGCTTGCTTCAAGCCGACAATCTCCGTGGGATCGACCCTTACTCACGTAAGGTTTATTACTTGGACGACCCAGTGCACTTGCTGGTTAGTTGTGCGGAATTGTGACAAAGTGTGATTCACATTTAAGAGCTCCAAGTCCTTTGGCGCCATTGTTGATGATCACAATTTTGTGCACCACCTGCTAGTCTCTCTAGCATCTGGTCTATGAATGGTAAAGGAAAGTGATCCTTCCTGATGGCTGTATTGAGCCTTCTGTAGTCAATACACATACGCCACCCTATAACTGTTCTTGTAGGAACCAATTCATTATTTTCATTATGATCCACTGTCATGCCCCCCTTCTTGGGGACAACTTGGACAGGGCTCACCTAGGGGCTATCAGAAATAGGATAAATAATCCCAGCCTCTAGTAACTTGGTGACCTCTTTCTGCACCACCTCCTTCGTGGCTGGATTTAGCCGCCTCTGTAGTTGAACCACTGGCTTAGCATCATCCTCCAATAGGATCTTGTGCATGCATCTTGCTGGGCTGATGCCCTTAAGATCACTTATGGACCACCCAAGAGCTGTCTTGTGTGTCCTTAGCACTTGAAGTAGTGCTTTCTCTTCCTGTGGATTTAAAGCAGAGCTTATGATCACCGGAAAAGTGTCACCTTCTCCCAGAAATGCATATTTCAGGGATGGTGGTAGTGGTTTGAGCTCAGGTTCAAGAGGTTTCTCCGCTTCCTAAGGAATTTTTAGAGGTTCTTTTATTTCCTCTGATTCCTCTAGATCAGGCTGAACATCTTTAAAGATGTCTTCTAGCTCTGATTTGAGACTCTCAGCCATGTTGATCTCCTCTACCAGGGTGTCAATAATATCAACACTCATGCAGTCTTTTGATGTGTCTGGATGCTTCATTGCCTCAACAGCATTCAGCCTAAACTCATCCTCATTGACTCTCAAGGTCACTTCCCCTTTTTGGACATCAATGAGGGTTCGTCCAGTTGCTAGGAAAGGTCTTCCTAGAATGAGAGTTGCACTCTTTTGCTCCTCCATTTCCAGCACTACAAAGTCAGTGGGAAAGGCAAATGGCCCAACTGTGACAATCATATCCTCAATTATGCCTGATGGGTATTTAATGGAGCCATCAGCAAGTTGAAGATAGATCCAGGTTGGTTTGACCTCTTCAGTCAAGCCAAGCTTTCTGATAGTGGATGCACGGATTAGGTTGATACTTGCCCCAATATCACATAAAGTTGTCTTGGTACAAGTACCCTCTAATGTGCATGGTATCATAAAGCTCCTAGGATCCTTAAGCTTTTCTGGTAAGCTCTTTAAAATGACTGCACTGCACTCTTCAATGAGGAAGACTTTTTCAGTTTCCCTCCAATCCTTCTTATGACTTAAGATCTCTTTCATGAACTTAGCATAAGAGGTATTTGCTCAAGTGCCTCTGTAAACGGAATCTTGATTTAAAGAGTCCTGAGATAGTCTGCAAAACGGGCAAATTGTTTATCCTGTTCCGCTTGGCGGAGTTTCTGAGGATAAGGCATCTTGGCTTTGTACTCTTCAACCTTAGTTGTTGCAGGTTTATTCCCTACAGAGGTGGTTGGAGAAGCCTTCTTAGAGGGGTTACCATCAGCACTTGCAAGTGTCTAATCCCTCATTGGCGTTTGAACGCCAGGCTTGGGGGCTGGATGGGCGTTTAACGCAAGATTCCCTCCCCTTTCTGGCGTTTGAACGCCAGAACTGGACATGGACTAGGCGTTTAACGCCAATTTTTCACCATTTTCTGACATTTGAACACCAGAGTTATTCCTCTCTGGGCTCTTACTGTCCTCAAAGGGATTTTGGGTAGCAGGTTGCTCCTCCTCTGTCAACTGTTCTTTTCTTGGCTTTCTGCTGCTTTGAGTTGAGGTATTCCATGTTTTTCTGCTTCTTAATTGAACTGCTTGGCACTCTTCTGTTATCTATTTTGATAACTGCTATTTTATCTGATTCAATCGTGATTCCATATCCTTGTTAGCATTTTTGGTTTCTTGGAGCATCTCCTTAAATTCTGCTAACTGCCTTGTTATAGAAGATAGTTGCTATTGAGTTCAGCAACTTGTTCCTGAGGACTAAAGTCAGTTGATACTGCCTTAGCTTCTTCTTTCATGGAGGACTCACTACTTATATACAGATGCTGATTTCTAGCAACTGTATCGATAAGCTCTTGAGCCTCTTCAATAGACTTTTTCATGTGTATAGATCCACCAGCTGAGTGGTCTAGAGATATCTGAGCTTTTTCTGTAAGCCCGTAGTAGAAGATGTCTAACTGCACCCACTCTGAAAACATTTCAGAGGGGCATTTCCTTAGCATCCCTCTGTACCTCTCCCAGGCGTTATAAAGGGATTCATCATCCTATTTTTTAAAGCCTTGGATGTCCAGCCTTAGCTGTGTCATCCTTTTTGGAAGGAAATATTGATTTAGGAATTTGTCTGATAACTGTTTCCATGTTCTTATGCTTGCTGTGGGTTGGTTATTTAACCACCTCTTAGCTTGATCTTTTACAGAAAATAGAAATAGTAGTAATCTATAGACATCCTGATCCACTTCTTTATCACATACCATGTCAGCAATTTGTAAAAATTGTGCCAGAAACTTAGTAGGTTCTTCCTGTGGAAGACCAGAATACTGACAATTTTGCTGCACCATGATAATGAGCTGATGATTTAGCTCAAAACTGCTTGCTCTGATCGGAGGTATACAGATGCTACTCCCATATGCAGCAGTAATGGGGTTGGCATATGACCCCAGAGTCCTTCTGGACTGTTCATTGCCACTTTGGTCCATGATGGAAAAAACGAAATTGATGTGAATTGCAAATAAAATATATTTTTATTTCTATTTTACTTAATTAAAAACAACCGAATAAGTAAAAAAAAAGAAATGAGATAAATAAAATAATTAGAATTTAAAATATAAATTTTGAAAACTAAGAGAAAAAGGAAATAAATTCTAAAACTAAAATAATTACTTAATTAAGAAGATTTGAAAAACTTTGGATATGATTTTTGAAAGGGACTTTGAATTTTGAAATTTCAAAACTAGAATAAGATAGAATAAAATTTTCTAAAATAAAAATCTGAATTTTTAAATGAGATTTTCGAAATTCAATTAAATAACTATGAAAGATATTTTTGAATTCAATGAGGAAAGAGAAAAATAATAAAATGACACCAAACTTAGAATTTTTAGATCAAAACAAGGGAAACAAACAGGAAAACTTTGAATATCAAGATGAACACTGAAAGCAACTTTTGAAAAATTTTTAAGAAAACAGAAACACAAAGGACACCAAACTTAAAAATTTTTATATTCTGAACACTAATAATTCGAAAAAAAATGAAAGGAAAAATAAAATTATGCAATTGACACCAAACTTAAAATATGAAACTAGACTCAAACAGAAGACTAAATTATGAAGTTATTGGTTTTGAAAATCTTCGAAAATAATTAAGAAAAATAAAATAAGGAATTTAAAATTTTAACCAAAAACAATAATAGAAGACTCTAAACTGAAAAGAAAAATTTTCCTAATCTAAGCAACAAAATAAACCGTCAGTTGTCCGAACTCGAACAATCCCTGGCAACGGTGCCAAAAACTTGGTGCACAAAATCACAATCACACTTTTGCAATTCTGCACAACTAACCAGCAAGTGCACTGGGTCGTCCAAGTAATACCTTACGTGAGTAAGGGTCGATCCCACGGAGATTGTCGGCTTGAAGCAAGCTATGGTTATCTTGTAACTCTTAGTCAGGATAGCAACAATAATTCTCAGTTTTAATTAGAATAAGTGAAAGAGCATGGATTAAATGATACTTGTTATGCAGTGATGGAGGACAGGTTGAGGTTTTGGAGATGCTTTGTCTTTTGAATTTCTGCTTTCCTACTGTCTTCTTCTTCACGCACGCAGGTCTCCTTCCATGGCAAGCTGTATGTTGGTGGATCACCGTTGTCAATGGCTACCAGCCGTCCTCTCAGTGAAAAGGGTCCATGTACATGGCTAATCATCTGTCAGTTCCCACTAATGTTGGAATAGGATCCATTGTTCCTTTTGCACACTGTCACTGCGCCAAGCATTCGTGAGTTTAAAGTTCATCACAGTCATCCCTTTCCGGATCCTACTCGAAATACCACAGACAAGGTTTAGACTTTTCAGATCTCAGGAATGTTGCCAATTGATTCTAGCTTATACCACGAAGACTCTGATCTCACGGATTTGAATGCTCTGTTGTCATGAGAGGTAGTCAAACTCGTGGACCAGGTACCCAAGAGATATACATTCAATCTAAGGTAGAACAGAAGTGGTTGTCAGGCATGCGTTTATAGGTTGAAAATGGTGATAAGTGTTACGGATCATCACATTCATCATGTTAAAGTGCGAATGAATATCTTAGAAATAGAAACAAACGTGATTGAATGAGAAACAGTAGTTATTGCATTAATCCATCGAAACACAGCAGAGCTCCTCACCCCCAACCATGGAGTTTAGAGACTCATGCTGTAGAAGATACAAAATTCAGATATAAAAATGTCATCTGGTGCATAGTAAGTCTCTAAAAGTAGTTTTTATACTCAACTAGTGACCTAGGTTTACAGAAAATGAGTAAACTAAGATAGATAGTACAGAAATCCACTTTCGGGACCCACTTGGTGTGTGTTTAGGCTGAGCATTGAAGCTTTCACGTGCATAGGCTACTCCTGGCATTTAACTCTAGCTTTTGTGCCAGTTTGGGCGTTTAACTCCAACTTTTATGCCAGTTTTGGCGTTTAACGCTAGAATAGGGTAGAAAGTTGGTGTTAAACGCCAGTTTGCGTGATCTCAACTTGGACAAAGTATAGACTATTATATATTGCTGGAAAGCCCAGGATGTCTACTTTCCAACGCAATTGAGAGCGCGCCAATTGGGTTTCTGTAGCTCCAAAAAATCCATTTCTAGTGTAGGGAGGTCAGAATCCAACAGCATCTGCAGTCCTTTTTCAGCCTCTGAATCAGATTTTTGCTCAGGTCCCTCAATTTCAGCCAGAAAATATCTGAAATCACAGAAAACACACAAATTCATAGTAAAGTCCAGAAATGTAATTTTTTGCGTAAAACTAATAAAAATATACTAAAAAGTAGCTAAATCCTACTAAAAACCATATGAAAATACCTCCAAAAAGCGTATAAAATATCCGCTCATCATGGCGCCTTAGCTGGAACTCTCTTGGTTTCTCTCCTTGTCGGTAGCTTTTCAAAAGCCTTCTCTTTTCCTTTTTTAGTGGCCATTCTAAAGAAGGAAGAAAGAGAATTAAATTCAAATATAGATTACTAACAATTGGAAGGAGGAAAATCCAAGTAATAATGAATGCCAAAGTAATAATGTTGTCTTATACATGGTAGCTACAACATGCATGGAAGACATCAAGTAAAAATCATAATGGCAATTCATAACACTTAGATGCAAGATGGTTAAAGGCATGCAAGTAATAGGCATGAGAAGAATAACTCAAGCATCAATTATTAAATATATGATCAATTTAAAGAGCATTTGTATGATGACAATTGTGAATGATAATCTCAATACATGTGGATTGCAAGTGTTGTAAAAAAGAGTGGCATTAAAGTGTGAGAGTAAAACAAAATAGAATTCAAAATGCCATAAGAGCTTTTTCCCAAACACTTGGTGTGCAAGTTAAAATAGGAAGTAGAATAATGAATCCAAGTGTATATGAGAGCCAAAATTAAATGTCAATTGTCAATCACTCCTCATAATATCCACAAGCTCAATTATAATAAGGTAATACCCAAATAAAGCTCCAACACCAACAAATAAAATACATGATAAAAGAATGAAAAAGAAACCATAAATAACTAAGCTAAAAGAAAAATTGAGAAGAAAGAAAAATAAATAAATGCAATAATTGAAAGAAGAATGAAAGAGTAAAGGGGGGAGAAAATAAACATGAGGGAGAAGATGTAGAAGGGAAGAAGAAAGTAGTAGGAAGTAAGAAGTAAGAAGGAGGAAAGAAGGAAGAAGAAAGAAGGAAGAGTTAGGATTGAGAGAGAATTAGGATTCGGGAGGGGAAAAATTAAACTGGGCGGCGCGCTGGTGTATTGATGCGGCGCATGTGACGCGCACGCGTAAGGTACGCGTACGCGTAGGCCGCACAAAATTGAGGTGGACACGTAAGCGTCGGTCACGCATACACGTGACCATGATTGTGCTAATCGCGCGAGACTAGCCTGTGCACGCACAACTCTCTGTTCATTCTGGGGTGGGGGCCAAAATTTTATACGACGCGTGCACATCAGGCATGCGCACGCGTGGGTGGCCATTTGGTGAAAGAACGCGCACGCGTCATGGATGCGTACGTGTGAGTGAGTTTGTGCCTCTAGCACAGTGCCAGTCCCAGACCATCACAACTCTCTGTTCGGCACGCTATTTACGCCGATTTCCAGGATCACGCGTACGCGTCAGGGACGCTTATGCGCGGGTTGCTAAAAGTGCAAGTGACGCGCACACGTCAGGTACACGTACGTGTGAGCTTGCTTGTGCGCAAGGCACGCTTCCTTCGCAACTCCTGCGTGACTCTCTGTTCAATCCCACTATTGCTTGCATTCATGCATGACACGTACGCATCAGAGACGCTTGTGCGTCGGATGCTTTTTTTTTGGGGCAGAATGCAGGTGATTATGCAAAAATTATGAATGAACACTGATAAAAATAAAATAAAATAAAACTAGGAATAAAAGTGACGATCATACCATGGTGGGTTGTCTCCCACCTAACACTTTTCTTTTACGACCTTAAGTTGGACGGTCCACAAGCTCAGTCTGCTTCTGTTGGTGGATCCTCCAAGAGGAAGACCTCCAGCTCCTTATTGTTCTTCATTTTCTCACCATGATACAGCTTCAAGCGGTGGCCATTTACTTTGATGGATTTGGAGCTTGAGGGATGACTCAGGTGGAAGACTCTGTATGGCTCTGCCTTCTCTACTCTATAGGGGCCTTCCCACCTTGATCTCAGCTTGCCTGGCATGAGCCTCAACCTTGAGTTGTAAAGGAGAACCAGCTCCCCAGATATAAACTCTCTTCTCTTGATATGCTTGTCATGCACAACCTTCACCCTCTCTTTGTATAGCCTGGAGTTGTCATATGCTTCGAAATCGAGGGTTCTCTAGTTCTGCTACTTGCAGCTTCCTTTCAGCACCGGCTTTCTCAAATCTCATGTTGCATTCCCTTACAGCCCAGAAAGCCTTGTGTTCCACCTCCACTGGGAGGTGACAAGCCTTTCCATAGACTAGGTGGAAGGGACTCATTCTGATGGGTGTCTTGTACGCTGTCCGATAAGCCCAAAGCGCATCTACGAGTCTGGTACTCTAGTCTTTTCTATGAGGCTTGACAATCTTCTCCAATATGCACTTTATCTCTCTGTTAGACACCTCGGTTTGCCCATTGGTCTGAGGATGGTAAGTCATTGCTACCTTGTGAACAATGCCATGTTTCTTCAGTAGACCTATCAATCTCCTGTTACAAAAATGAGTTCATTAATCACTCACGATTGCTCCCGGTGATCCAAAGCAATAGATAATATTATTTCGAACAAAGGAGACAACAAATATTTTAGAGTTGCATGGTCTGAGTATACTACCACCTTAGTACCAAGTAAGTAGGCTCGGAATTTATCCAGAGCAAAAACAATAGCCAGAAGCTCTTTTTTAGTGGTAGTATGATTAGATTGAGCAGCGTCTAAGGCCTTAGAAGCATAAGCAATTATAAAAAGGGTCCTTACCTTCGCGCTGAGCCAGCGCCGCTCCTACTGCATGGTTGGAGGCGTCACACATAATCTCAAATGGCTGGCTCCAGTCGGGTCCTCTGACAATCGGAGCTTGAGTCAAGGCGATCTTCAGCTTATCAAACGCTTCCATGCAGTCCTCACTCAGCTCGAACTCAACATCCTTCTATAGCAATCAGGATAAATGCAATGTTATCTTATTGAAGTCCTTGATAAATCTCCGGTAGAAACCTGCATGACCAAGAAACGAGCGGACTTCTCTCACGGAAGAAGGGTAAGGTAAACCAGAAATCACATCTACCTTTGCTGGATCTACAGAAATACCAGTATTAGAAACAACATGTCCTAGAACAATACCTTGTTTTACCATAAAATGACATTTTTCAAAATTTAATACAAAGTTTGAACTAACACACCTGTTTAATACTCTAGCTAAACTATCCAAGCAAAGGTTAAACGAATCACCATACACACTAAAGTCATCCATGAAAACTTCCATGCAGTTCTCAAGAAGATCTGAAAAAATGCTCATCATGCATCTATGGAACGTAGCCGGTGCATTACATAAGCCAAAAGGCATCCTCTTGTTTGCATACGTTCCAAAGGGACATGTAAAAGTAGTTTTCTCCTGATCTTCAGGAGCTATATGAATTTGAAAATAGCTAGTGTAACCATCTAGAAAACAGTAGTGTGATTTACCTGACAGGTGATCAAGCATTTGATCGATGAAGGACAGGGGGTAGTGATCCTTGCGAGTAGCCTGGTTGAGGTGCCTGTAATCAATGCACACCCTCCAGGAATTCTGCACTCTAGTTGCCATGAGTTCTCCATGCTCATTCTTCACTGTTGTGACTCCAGACTTCTTGGATACCACCTGTACTGGGCTAACCCATTCACTATCTGAGATGGGGTAGATGATGTCAGCTTCAAGCAGTCTGGTCACTTCCTTCTTGAGAACTTCTAAGATGGTGGGGTTCAACCGCCTTTAAGGTTGACGGACAGGCCTTGCTCTCTCTTCTAAAAATATACGATGCTCACAGACTTGAGGGCTGATGCCTACTATATCCGCCAAGCTTCACTCAATAGCTTTCTTGTGTCTTCTCAGCACACCAAGCAACTGCTCCTCCTATTGGGAAATGAGATCCCTTGCAATGATAACTGGGAGCTTCTGATGATCCTCAAGATAAGCATACTTGAGGTGGGGTGGAAGGGGCTTCAACTCCATTTTCTGCTCATGGCTAGGAACTTGATCATCTGGAGCCATGGGAGGTGGCAAGGTGTATTCATCTTGTTCAGAAGGCTTCCCCACACTTGCACCTTGCTCCAGGGGCATCTCTTCTACTTCTTCTTGGTGAACTGTAGCTACAGTTTCATCAATGATGTCGCACTGGAAGATGGAGTGATCTTCCGGAGGGTGCTTCATAGCTTCATCTAGGTTGAAGCTCATTGCTATGCCAACTATCTCAAAAGAGTAAGTTCCTGAGAAGGCATCCAATTTGAATGTTGAAGTCTTTAGAAATGGCCTTCCAAGCAGGATAAATGATGGTCTTCCTGAGTCATTAGGGGGCATTTCCAAAATGTAGAAGTCAATAGGGAATGTTAGCCCCTTAATGCTCACCAGCACATCTTCAGCAACTCCAACCACCGAGATTATGCTTTTATCTGCCAAAACAAAACGTGCTGCCGACCTTTTTAAGGGAGGGAGTGATAAACCCATATTTCATGAGTTCTTTTATGCTTAATTAGAGTGATTTATTCAACTCTTCACCTACTTATTCACATTAATTGCATGGTTTTACTTTCCCTTCCTTATTATGTCATGTTGTGAAAAACATGTTTCCTAAGCTTTAAAAATTAATTATTTTAATTACCTTTATTTCCATTCGATGTCGTGATTAGTGTGTTGAGTAGTTTCAGATTTTCTAAGGCAGAATGACTTAAAGGATGAAGAAGGAAACATACTAAAATGGAAGGAGAAAGCAAAACGGAGCTTTAAAGAAACTGGTATCCACGCGATCGCATGGATGACGCGATCGCGTGCCAAGCACGAATCAGCAGCGACACGGCCGCATGACTGACGCGACCGCGCGCCTTAAGCAGAACGCATATGACGCGGTCGCATGACTGACGCGACCGCGTGGAAAGGAAAAGCTCCGAATGACGCGACCGCGTGACCCACGCGGACGCGTGATAGAGGCCATGCACCAGAAATTACAGAATACGCCCCCAGCAAATTCTGAAGCCCTTTTTGGCCCAGATCCAAGTACAGACAGCATAGACCAGAGGTTATAAAGTGTGGGAATGCTTCCATTCAAAGAGAGCTCGCATATTTTTACCTTTCAATGATTTAGATTTAGTTGAGAGGGAGATCTTCTCTCTCTCTTTTAGGATTTAGGATTTCTTCTTGTTTTAAGAGTAACTCTGGATCCCAGGTTTAATGTTCTTTTAGTATTACGTCTATTTATTTATTCCAACATTTGAATTGATTATTATAATTTGATTTATGAATTCTCTCATGTTACAGACTGTTATTTGAATTAATGATAATTGAGGTATTTTCAGTTTATGATTATTCTCTTTGATTTAAGTTACCATTTCTTCCCATCTAAGGACCTCTTTATCATTCTAGCAATTTTACTTTTCCCCTTTTGGTTCTGGTTAAGAATTTAGTAACTCAACAGTTATTAAACTCAACATAATTGATAATCGTTATCTTGCTAATTGAGCTGAACTTAAATAATCCTAACCTATTCTGAGGAAATAATTAGGATTCGAAAGTCAATTTAATTAGTCCCTTGACTTTCCTTTGCCCTGGTGAAGGTTGACCAAGTGGAGTTTAGATTCAACTTTCATTATTGTAGAGAGAGATAACTAAGTTGGACCTCTAATTTCTCTACCTTGCTAAAAGTTGCTTTACAGTTATTATTTATTCTTACTTGCCATTTAATTCACTCGTCATTTAAATTACTTGCTTCTCACCTTCTAAACCCCGATTATAACCTTTATAGCCAATAATAAGAACATACTTCCTCGCAGTTCCTTGAGAAGACGACCGGAGGTTTGAATACTCGGTTAACAATTTTTAAAGGGGTTTGTTACTTGTGACACCCAACACGTTTGTACGAAGGGATTTTTGCCGGTTTAGAAACTATATCTACAACGCAACCGTTTCTATGAATTTCTTCACTGGTAGAAAACCCGACGTCAAAATGGCGCCGTTGCTGGGGAACTGCTAACGGGTGCCTTATTATTGGTTATTGTAAATATTTTTCTTTTGCTTGTTTATTTACTTTTGTTTTTCCTTTTTTATCTTTATTTGCTACTATGAACTCTCACCCCTCTCGCTTTGAGTTTGGTTCTAATATTATTAAAGGAAATAGAAGTTACAGCAGGAATGTGCATCAAGGTCAGACCAATCAAGGATGGATGGAACCAAGAGGATCTAATCAACCCTTCTGGCAGCAACACCCTCCGAGATATCCTGGACAGAGACCATTCTACCGTGCATACCCAGCTGAAAGACATGGTGGACAACCTTGTAATTACCAACAAGCCCCACCCCGTGCATATGAACCATCCTTTCAACATAACCTCGAACCACCACACTCACAAGCTTTTCTTCACCATTCGCCATCATATGATCCTTCCTTACCCCAATACCAATCCAATGTTCCCAATCATCACTACTTTCCTTTGTATCATGTCCAAGTCTGGCAAACCGCGAAGCAAAGGATCACCTAAAAGAAACAGTAATTAAATTTCAAACAACCGTTCAACAACTAGAGTAAGCACTAATTCAATGGGCCACTAGGCGCTCAAATATACAAGGATCAACCACAGCTCCATGTGGACAGCCCGATGAAGAGCGTAGCATGAAAGAAATATTAGAGACTCCAGTGGACAAGACAGAGAGTGAATTCGTACTAGAACAAGTGGAAGAAGCTGTCATTGTTCAAGAAGAAGAGTTGGTTGAAGATCTAGGTGATGCTGAACATCCTTGAGAATCCAGAATTGAGGAAAACTCCATCCAAGATGCCACAGTTAATGCTAAGGAGGATACCGTACAATCTTCAAGGCAAGTCGTTTACGAAGAATCAGACGGAGTAATCCAAGAAGCAAATTTCCTTGATGATGATCGTCACAAGTCTAGTTCTCCTAGTGATGAACTTGCGTCCGCAAGTGAATTCTCTGAGATCGAAGAATCTTCCCCAAGTGAATATGAAAATGATACGGAGGTAGATTTCTCTCAACCTCCAATCTATGACTCGAGTGATGAGGAAGACATAGAAGACTTTGACCAGGATACATATACAATTGAAGATCTTTGCAAGGAAGTGGAAGAATTCACAGAAGAACACAAGGAAACGGAACTTGCAGAACCACCAAAAACACCTATCCTAAGGCCATTACCACCCAATACAAGCTTCAAGTGGGTACAATCCTTAACTTATAATTTTACTTATTCACTTGAATATGGTTTGCTTGAAACAGATGGCCAGCTTAGAGCTCTCTGCGGCTTTAAGAGTAAGAGGGAAATGGCTCGTACTCAGAACTGGTACACCAGGTTCAATAAGGTTCCACGCTTTACCTCGAAGTACACGGATTGGTATCATGCTCAATTACATGGATCACGGAGAACGTTTGGTCGCCACGGTGAGATTCTACTTTTTAACCCGCCCGAATGGAAACTTGCAAATCAAAACGAAGGCGAATCTAAAAACACAGCTTGGGATCATGGATTATATTCTGACATTCATCATCCCGGGAGGCTGAATATCGGTCTGAAGCTGCTCAGAAGCTTTACATGCCTAGTTTGGGACCCCGGAGGCTATTGGCATTCCAAGCACTGGAGGAAATTTTTGGACGAATTTAAACATAAGCCACCATAACAGGATACCCTTCCAGTGTCCAACTTAAGGACTTTAACTAAAAGTGCTAGGTGGGAGACAACCCACCATGGTATGGCCGCTTCTTTTTCAATTTATTTCTTGTTAATTACTTTCATTTTTCCTTTTTCATTTTAATTTATTAAACCTGGAATCATGCATAAGCATTCATGATAGTCATTGCATTCTGCATTTTTCATGCATAAAAAAAAAAGGGGTTGCACGACGCGACCGCATGCCCCATGCGATCGTGTCATATCGCGCAAAACACCACCCATGCGACCGCGTGAACCACGCGGCCGCGTGATATATATATCGGCGTAAGGATCCAACGAACAGAAAGTTAGGCTGGAATCGTGCGGCCCTTGTGCGTTTTGCACAAATTAGCCCACGCGATCACATGCCCCATGCGATTGCGTCACTTACCAAATACCAATCCCACGCGACCACGTGAGCGATGCGATCGCGTCGCATGGATTGCACATCACCCCAAAAGGAGACAGAGAGTTGCGCTAAAACGGCGCTGGAGTCGTGTGTTTAGCACAACTTCCAGCGACGCGATCGCGCGACCCATGCGATCGCGTCACCCTTCTTTCCCCCCCTCTCATGCGATCGCGCACCCCACGCGATCGCGTCACTCCCATTCTCATCCCAACCACGCGACCGCGTGCCCCACGCGGCCGTGTGGATTCGGAAATATAACCCCCCAGCCCGCGAACCCTATCAGTCGCGAGCCCCCTCCCACCCCCAACCCTCTTCTCCCTCTCTGCTCCCTCTCCCTCCAACCACCACCCAGCCGCCACCGCCGGCCACCCAGACGCCGCCACCGCCCCAACCCCCTCCCCTCCCTTCTTCTCAATTCCTCCTCTCCCCTCTTCGCCACTGCCTCCGCGACCACCGCCCACCCACCACCGCCACCCAGCCGTGCCCCCTCCCTCTCCGCCACCCAACCACACCCCCTTCTTCTATCACCAACCCAAAACCCTCGCCGCCACTGCCCCCTCAGCCACCACCGCGTCGCCGTGCACCACCACCGCGCCGGACGCCGCCGCAGCCACCTTCTTCCCTGTTCCACCCCTTCCGCTTACCAGGTTCCGCAACACGCAACCTTTTTATCCGTTCGTCACTTTTCTGTATTTTTTATTCCATTTATGTTCATAATTAGCATAGCTAGACTTGCATGTTGTAGTGGATTTTTAGGTTGTTAGGTAGCTTAGGCTGTGGTTAGTGGATCTAGGTCTGTTTACTTGCACTGTTCTTACTTCTGTTTTATCCTATGTGCAAATCGGTTGCTGCTATAATCATGATTCATATGCTGCTTTCTTGTATGTTGCTGCTGTTTACATTGAGTTTTTCTGTTTATTTTATATCTATGTACATGCAGCTTGCTTTCTTTTAATTCATATGAACTGATCTGATTGCTGTTTATTTTCCGGGACAATCCAATTTTAGCCGGAATGCTGCCCAAATTTTTTTGAAAATTGCTTTCATTCTTGTTTTGGTTTGGCAACTCTGTTTTACTCTACCTCCCCCAAACCATTTCATGAATGCTACGGGCCACTTTCTTATCCTCTTATACTTTCCTGGTTCATAACATGCATTTGTGATTCACTGATTCCAATTTCTGATTTCTTTATTTCTATTCGAATCAGCATCTCCCTGTTTTCTTTATTCAATTATGAGTACTTCTATTCTTACCTGTGAATCCTTTTTATATGGAATTTTTCTATGCCACTTACCTTCCTAACTCACTAATTTTAATTTACTAATTTCTTTTTCAAATCCTAACCATACTAACCCTTTTGATCTCTTTTCTGATTATTTTCACTTTCCTCTAACTTTCTAACCATGGCATATTGCTTATTTTTTTTCCATTTAACATAAATTCAATCACATTTCATATACTCATTTTCCTTATTCTATTTCTCCCTTACCGCTTTGAGTTTCCTTTGTTTAAATTGCCTATTTGCTTTCCTATTTTTTTATCCATTCCTGGTTTTATGTTTTTCAGGATGTCTGCCTCACAGAGGAAAGGTAAAAGCAAGGCTACTGGCAAGCGTAAGAGAGGAGATTCCTCCCAGTCCATCATTTCTCTAATGCACGATTCCTCATGGCGGGAGAAGAATTTCACACAGCAGGAAAAAGCTGACCAGCTGCTGCCTTCGACTGATCCTATAAAATTTGCAAACTGGTACTGTGAGCTGAAGTACCCGACTTTTGCAAACTCTAGAAATCTATACCTGGAACGTACCTTGAAGATTCCAGAAGCCCTCCAGCAATACACTACTGAGCAAATCAAGCAAAGGGGCTGGTTCTTTCTGGAGAGATCACTGACAGAGGTCAATGCATCTTGGGTCCTGAAATTCTATTGCAACTACTACCTTACTACCCTAGATGTAGTGAACCTGAGGGGAAAGCAAATTCTGGTCACTGAGGAGGCCATAGAGACCATTCTCCAGCTCCGAGCCAAGTCTGATCAGCCAGATGGTTTTGCACAGGCTGAGGAAAACATGGGCCAGATGCAGTTTGACTGGGATGCTGTGAAGGCAAGGATAGCTCTCGACCCTGCTGTTCCTTGGGAAATGGGTCAGAACACCACTATGCCTAGAGGGATCAAGAGAGTGTACTTAAATGATGAGGCTCGGCTATGGCATCAGATCTTGAGTAATTTTGTGATGCCGAGTACTCACGAGACGGATATCCCGGCTACCATGATCACCCTCCTTTGGTGTGTGCTGAAGGGTAAGGACATTTATCTGCCTCGTTTTATCCGGTATTATATGGCCAGGGCCCACGTCCGAGGCACCCTCCCCTTTCCTTACCTGGTTACACGGCTAGGCCGTCAGGCTGATGTGCCTTGGGAGGATGCCGATGAGCGACCACCAGCAGCGGACTGCAGGAAGATCATCCCGCACAACAGGAACTTCCTTGCCTTGGGCTACAGACCACCACCTGTCACTGCTACTGATGAGACAGCCCCTCCGTCTGCTGGACCCTCTTCATCCACAGCTGCCTCTGCTGCCACCACTGCACCTCCACCCGCCTCTGAGCTAGTTTATCGCCTCGTGCACCGTCTTTTCCACCAGCTTGATCAGATGGAGTGCCGTAACAGGCGCCGGTATGAGAGATTAGAGTGCCGCAGCAGGCGATGCTATTCCCATCTGAAGCTGATGATCAGACAGGGCGCCGACATCCCCTCTGAGCCCGACACCCCTTCAGAGCCAACAGAGGAGGAGGAGGATGAGCACGAGGAGGAGACTCATTCCCAGGCGGAGACTCATCAGCAGGCAGCCACAGAGCAGACTACCCCGTATCAGGAGGTTATGCCCCAGATTGAGGCTGCAGATCTGGAGATCCCGATCCAGTCAGTCTCCCCTCTACAGCAGCCAGACTCTCAGCCCACCACCGCCACAGAGACCCCAGCTACTATCCCTACCAGTGATGACACTCCTTCACACCCGGCTTGATTGAGCATCGAGGACGATGCTTCATTTTAAGTGTGGGGAGGTCGCCATCTCCGGTGTTTATTTTGGTGAACTACTACATACTTTTTCTTTCATTTTGGATATTTTTTATATTTTTCTCTTTTTCTTTTATTGTTATTTTCTGAGTACTTATACATTGCTACTTGTGTATTTTACTCTATTTTCTGCATTTTGCATTTTTTTGTTCATATTTTAGTTATTTAGCTCATTTTAGTCATTTAGTTTAGTTTGCAATTCTGATTTATTAGTGAATTAATTAGTATAGTTTACCCTTTTTTAGCATAAAGATAGTATAGTTTAAATAGAAAAATATAAAAAGAAAGTAAACTAGAAACTTTAATAGAATCAAAACAACCCACACCTTGTATATATAGCATTACATGTTAGTTGACAACATTTCATCAAGGAGGAACATTAAAACTTTAAAAGCTACCCTAAATAATTTTTTTTCAAGAGAATAATGGGAATTTTTAACTAAACCTGCATACAATATATAAATGATATATGATGCTTGAGTTAGAGAACACACAGCCTGTGAGTCTTGAGCTTAAATTGTATGGTTGCATTCAAACCATAATTTCATTTCTGTGTGTTACATTTCTTTTTATTCTGATGTTCTTTCCTTTGCTTTAATCCATATGTCCAATTATAGAATATAGAATAGATACATACCAAGAGAATGATTGAGGCCATCAGTTGATTTTAGCTCACTCACCCCAAATTAGCCTACCTTTTACATCACCCTTGTTAGCCCCCCTTGGGCCTTTAAATCCCCTTTTATTCTATTTAGCCACACTACTAGCCTTAAGCAAAAAAAAAAAAAAGTCCCAAGTGAATCCTTGTTTAGCTTAAGATAGAAAAAAATTATGAATAGAGTAAAATGTGGGAAACCTTTTGGGAACATGAGTGATAGAAACAAAAGGGTAGGAAAGTAAAAAAAAAAGAAATAAAAATAAATTTGGGAAGCATGCTCATGAGAAAATCAAAGTGATTCAATTACCATGTGCATCAAAAAAAAAAAAAAGAGAGTTATTTTTCAGTATTTAATAAAAGGGAATGCAAAAAGAAATTTCCCAAAATGCAAAATAAAAACAATGCACATGGGATCAAAATAAAAAGTGAAACATGAGCATGCAACAATAAGTGGGAAATATGGGAAAATAGGTAAAGAGATTTTATTTTACTAAATATGTATGTTAGGTGAGATCTTAGTCTAATTAAGGATTCACTTATTAGCTCACTTAAACATATACATAAATCCTTACCTTTACCTTGGCCCCATTACAACCTTAATTAAGACCTCATGACTTTTTGGTATGACTATATTCTATAATTGTTGATTGGTTAGATGAAAAACAAAGTTATAGAAAGTAAGAATAAAAAGAAAAATAGAGTGAATAAACCCAATAAACACTGAGTGACTAGAGAGTAAACACAAAATCCAGTGAGGGTTCTATAACTCATCAACATATATCTGTGTTTATATTTACTAATTGTTTTGCAAGTTTGTACAATGTTTTCTTTCCCATCTCATTTGCTAAAATGCTTTATTATTTAAGGGTTAGCTATATATATATACATAACTCCTTGAGAATGTGAATTAACTTAGCTACATGTAAGCTTTATATATGAGTAGATGAACTAGAATTGCATGACCCATTAGGTAGATGCATTTAGCATAGGTTGCATTTCATAACATTCCATCACTTTAACCTTAATTATTTACCTTGGATTTAGCATGAGGACATGCTAGTGTTTAAGTGTGGGGAGGTTGATAAACCTATATTTCATGAGTTCTTTTGTGCTTAATTAGAGTGATTTATTCAACTCTTCACCTACTTATTCACATTAATTGCATGGTTTTACTTTCCCTTCCTTATTATGTCATGTTGTGAAAAACATGTTTCCTAAGCTTTAAAAATTAATTATTTTAATTACCTTTATTTCCATTCGATGCCGTGATTAGTGTGTTGAGTAGTTTCAGATTATCTAAGGCAGAATGACTTAAAGGATGAAAAAGGAAACATACTAAAATGGAAGGAGAAAGCAAAACGGAGCTTTAAAGAAACTGGTATCCACGCGATCGCATGGATGACGCGATCGCGTGCCAAGCACGAATCAGCAGCGACGCAGCCGCATGACTGACGCGACCGCACGCCTTAAGCAGAACGCATATGACGCGGTCGCATGACTGACGCGACCGCGTGGCAAGGAAAAGCCCCGAATGACGCGACCGCGTGACCCACGCGGACGCGTGACAGAGGCCACGCACCAGAAATTACAGAATACGCCCCCAGCGAATTTTGAAGCCCTTTTTGGCCCAGATCCAAGTATAGACAGCATAGACCAGAGGTTATAAAGTGTGGGAATGCTTCCATTCAAAGAGAGCTCGCATATTTTACCTTTCAATGATTTAGATTTAGTTGAGAGGGAGATCTTCTCTCTCTCTTTTAGGATTTAGGATTTCTTCTTGTTTTAAGAGTAACTCTGGATCCCAGGTTTAATGTTCTTTTAGTATTACGTCTATTTATTTATTCCAACATTTGAATTGATTATTATAATTTGATTTATGAATTCTCTCATGTTACAGATTGTTATTTGAATTAATGATAATTGAGGTATTTTCAGTTTATGATTATTCTCTTTGATTTAAGTTACCATTGCTTCCCATCTAAGGACCTCTTTATCATTCCAGCAATTTTACTTTTCCCCTTTTGATTCTGGTTAAGAATTTAGTAACTCAACAGTTATTAAACTCAACATAATTGATAATCGTTATCTTGCTAATTGAGCTAAACTTAAATAATCCTAACCTTTTCTGAGGAAATAATTAGGATTCGAAAGTCAATTTAATTAGTCCCTTGACTTTCCTTTGCCCTGGTGAAGGTTGACCAAGTGGAGTTTAGATTCAACTTTCATTATTGTAGAGAGAGATAACTAAGTTGGACCTCTAATTTCTCTACCTTGCTAAAAGTTGCTTTACAGTTATTATTTATTCTTAATTGCCATTTAATTCACTCGTCATTTAAATTACTTGCTTCTCACCTTCTAAACCTCGATTATAACCTTTATAGCCAATAATAAGAACATACTTCCTCGCAGTTCCTTGAAAAGACGACCCGAGGTTTGAATACTCGGTTAACAATTTTTAAAGGGGTTTCTTACTTGTGACACCCAACACATTTGTACGAAGGGATTTTTGCCGGTTTAGAAACTATATCTACAACTTAACCGTTTCTATGAATTTCTTCACTAGTAGAAAACCCGACGTCAAGGAGCCTCAAAGCATCATATACAGATAATGGCATAATACTAACACATGCACCCAAATCACACATGCAGTCAAAAAATTGTACACCTTCAATAGTAATAGTAACCATGCAAGGACCCGGATCACTACATTTTTCCGGTACAGCACCCATTAAAGCAGAAATAGAGCTACCTAGAGGAATAGTTACTAAATCATGTATTTTATCTTTATTCATGCATAAATCTTTTAGAAACTTAGCATACTTAGGTACCTGGCGAATGGCATCAAAAAGGGGAATAGTTACCTCAACCTTTTTGAATATCTCCACCATCTTGGGGTCTAGCTCCATCTGCTTTTTTGATTTCCTAGCAAGGTGTGGAAAAAGAATGGGAATGGCTTCTCTTATAACTCCATCTTCTTTTGGTGCTCCATTACTTGGTTGAGTGGTACACAAAATTGGGATTACACTTTTCACAACTCTGCACAACTAACCAGCAAGTGCACTGGGTCGTCCAAGTAATACCTTACACGAGTAAGGGTCGATCCCATAGAGATTGTCGGGTTGAAGCAAGCTATGGTTATCTTGTAAATCTTAGTCAGGAGATCAATGATAAAAATTATTTTGTTTATGAAAAATAAATAACATGAAATAAAATGGTACTTGTGATTCAGTAATGAGGAACAGGTTGAGGTTCCGGAGATGCTCTGTCGCCTGAATCTCTGCTTTCCTACTGTCTTCTTCTCCAAACACGCATGGCTTACTCCAATTGCAAGCTGTATGATCTTCTCGGATGAAAACTACCAGGTACGATCTCTGCACGGCTAATCAACTGTCGGATTTCTCGTATCGGATGAAAAATACTAGGTACAGCTACCACACGGCTAATCATCTGTCAGTTCCCGCTAGCGTCGGAATAGGACCCTTGTCCTTTTGCACACTGTCACTGCGTCCAACATTCGCAACTTTGAATCTCTTTACAGTTATCCCTTCCCAGATCTTACTCGGAATACCATAGATAAGGTTTAGACTTTCTGGATCCCAGGAATGCTGCCAATTGGTTCTAGCCTCTACCACGAAAGTTCTAATCTCACGGACTTGGTCCGTGGATCGAAGACCCAAGAGATACGCACTCAAGTTGTCACCCAATGACTATGTTGAGCTCAGATAGAACGGGAGTGGTTGTCAGACACGCGTTCATAGAATTGAGAATAATGATGAGTGTCACGGATCATCATATTCTCTATATTGAAGTACGAGTGAGTATCTTAGAATAGAATCAAGCGTGATTGAATAAAAAACAGTAGTAATTGCATTAATCCATTGAAACACAGCAGAGCTCCTCACTCCCACCTATGGAGTTTAGAGACTCATGCCGTAAAAGATACAATATGAAATGTAAAATGTCATGAGTTCCTAAATGAATCTCTAAAAGTAGTTTTTATACTAAACTAGTAACTTAGGGTTACAGAAAATGAGTAACAAGGTGTAGATAGTGCAGAATTCCACTTCTGGGGCTCACTTGGTGAGTGTTTGGGCTGAGCTTTCAAGCTTCCACGTGCATATGCCTCATATTGGAGTTAAACGCCACCCTGGGTGCCAAAATGGGCATTTAACGCCGAAAAGTATGCCAGTTCTGGCGTTTTACGCCAGAAAGTTTTTGGCTGGATTTTAACGACACTTTGGGCCATCAAATCTCGGGCAAAGTATAGACTATTATATATTGCTGGAAAGCCCAAGATGTCTACTTTCCAACTCAGTTGAGAGCGCGCCAATTGGGCATCTGTAGCTCCAGAAAATCCATTTTGAGTGTAGGAGGGTCAGAATCCAACAACATCTGCAGTCCTTTCTCAGTCTTTGAATCATATTTTTGCTCAGGTCCCTCAATTAGATGGGCGGGACTAGTAGCTTTTTGCTTCTAAACAGTTTTGGCATCACACTTTTTCCTTTGAAGTTCAGAATGATTGGCATCCATAGGAACTCAAAATTTAGATAGTGTCATTAATTCTCCTAGTTTAGTATGTTGATTCTTGAACACAGCTACTTTATGAGATTTGTCCGTGACCCTAAGCATTTTGTTTTTCAGTATTACAACCAGATATATAAATGCTACAGACACATAACTGGGTGAACCTTTTCAGATTGTGACTCAGCTTTGCTAGAGTTCCCAGTTAGAGGTGCCCAGAGCTCTTAAGCACACTCTTTTTGCTTTGGACCACGACTTTAACCGCTCAGTCTCAAGCTTTTCACTTGACACCTTCACGCCACAAGTACATGGTTAGGGAAAGCTTGGTTTAGCCACTTAGGCCAAGATTTTATTCCTTTGGGCCCTCCTATCCATTAATGCTCAAAGTCTTGGATCCTTTTTACCCTTGCCTTTTAGTTTAAAGGGTTATTGGCTTTTTCTGCTTGCTTTTTCTTTTATTTTTTGCCACATTTTTTTCGCAAGCCTTGTGTTTTTCATTGCTTTTTCTTGCTTCAAGAATCAACTTTATGATTTTTCATATTATCAATAACATTTCTCCTTTTTCATTATACTTTCAAGAGCCAACAATTTTAACACTCATAAACTTCACTATCAAAAATATGTACTGTTCAAGCATACATTCAGAAAACAAAAAGTATTGCCACCACATCAATATAATAAACTATTTTCAAGATAGAATTCGAAATTCAAGCCTTGTGTTTTTCACTGCTTTTTCTTGCTTCAAGAATCAATTTTATGATTTTTTAGATTATCAAAAACATTTCTCCTTTTTCATTATTCTTTCAAAAGCCAACAATTTTAACACTCATAAACTTCACTATAAAAAATATGCACTGTTCAAGCATACATTCAGAAAACAAAAAGTATTGCCACCACATCAATATAATTAAACTATTTTCAAGATAGAATTCGAAATTCATGTACTTCTTGTTCTTTTGCAACTAAAAATATTTTTAAGAAAGCTGAAGGACTCATGGAATCATTCATAGCTTTAAGACATAGACACTAGACACTAATGATCATGTAATAAAGATAAAACATAGTCAAAACATAAAGCATAAAACCCGAAAACAGAAAGGAAAATAAACAAGGAGATTAAAGAACGGGTCCACCTTAGTGATGATGGCTTCTTCTTCCTCTTGAAGAACCAATGGAGTTTTTTTTTTTGGTCTCCTTTATGTCTCTTCCTTTCCTTTGTTACTCCTCTTCCTAGAGGTTTCTCCGGCCTTAGGTACCATTAGTGGGTATGGAAAGCTAAAAGCTGAGCTTTTCCATACCAAACTTAAAAGCTTTGCTCGTCCTCGAGCAAAATAAGATAGAGGGGAATAGAAGAAGAATGCTGCAATTAATTTTGAAAACTTATTACTGTATACCAAAAAAATTAAAAAGAGTTGAAACGAATTTGAAAAGATATGTAAGTTTTGAAAACGTTTTTGGAAGGAATTGAAAAGAATTGAAAGAGAATTAAAAAGAATTGGAAATATTATGAATTTTTGAAAATAGAAATTGAAAGATGAACGTTTAAAATATGTTTGATGCAAAAAATTATGAATTAAAACATGAAAAATTGAAAAAAATCGAATTGGAAACAAAATTACCTCCCTTGTGTCATCCTGGCGTTAAACGCCCAGAATGCTATCTATTCTAGCATTTAACGCCCACTTGACTGCCTCATTGGGCATTTAACACCCTGCCAGGAATCCTTCTTTACTGGGCATTTTTCTGAACGCCCAGAATTCTGCCTGCATGGGCGTTAAACGCCCATTCTGCTATCCTTACTGGTGTTTAAACGCCAGTAAGCCTGTCCTCCAGGGTGTGCTATTTTTTATCCTGTTTTTTATTCCACTTTAATTCTGTAGCTATTTTTGTGACTCCACATCATCATCAACCTAAAGAAAACATAAACTAACAATGGAAAATGAAATGAAAAAGTAATTAGCATGGATAAATAAGATTGGGTTGCCTCCCAATAAGCGCTTCTTTAATGTCTTTAGGTGGACTTTTACTGAGCTTTTTAATTTAGTCTCAGTTTTGAGCACTCTTGCTCAACGTTACCTTCAAGATAATATTTGACTCTCTGTCCATTAATGAACTTTTTGTCAGGTTCAATATCCTGAAGCTCTACATAACCATATAGTGACACACTTGTAATCACATATGGTCCCTGCCACCGGGATTTCAACTTCCCAGGGAACAATCTGAGCCTAGAGTTAAACAGCAGGACCTTCTGTCCTGGCTCAAAGACTCTAGATGATAGTCTTTTATCATGCCATCTTTTTGCTTTCTCCTTGTAGATTTTAACATTTTCGAAAGCATTGAGTCTGAACTCCTCCAGCTCATTCAACTGGAGTAATCTCTTTTCTCCAGCTACCTTAGCATCAAGGTTTAGGAACCTGGTTGCCCAGTAGGCCTTGTGTTCCAGTTCCACTGGCAGACGACAGGCTTTTTCATACACAAGCTGGTATGGAGAGGTCCCTATCGGAGTCTTGAATGCAGTTCTGTATGCCCACAGAGCATCATCTAGACTTCTTGCCCAATCCTTTCTACGGGTACTTACAGTCCGTTGCAGGATTCGTTTTAGTTCTATATTCGAGACTTCAGCCTGCCCATTTGTCTGTGGATGATATGGATTGGCCACGTTATGGTTAATTCCATATTGGACCAGAGCAGAGTCAAGCTGTTTATTGCAGAAATGAGTGCCTCCATCACTGATCAGTATCCTAGGGACACCGAACCTGTTGAAGATATGCTTCTGGAGGAACTTCATCACTGTCTTAGTATTGTTAGTGGGTGTTGTGATTACTTCTACCGATTTAGATACATAGTCTACTGCCACTAGAATATAGGTGTTTGAGTATGATGGTGGGAAGGGCCCCATGAAGTCAATACTCCATACATCAAACAACTCAATCTCCAAGATCCTTTGCTGAGGCATGGCATAACCGTGAGGCAGATTACCAGCTCTTTGGCAACTGTCATAGTTACGTACAAACTCTCGGGAGTCTCTATAGAGAGTAGGCCAGTAAAAACCACATTGGAGAACTTTTGTGGCTGTTCGCTCACCTCCGAAATGTCCTCCATATTGTGATCCATGGCAATGCCAAAGGATCTTCTGTGCCTCTTCTCTAAGCACACATCTACGGATTACTCCATTTGCACACCTATTAAAGGGATATGGTTCATCCCATAAGAAGTACTTTGCATCAGAAATCAATTTTTTTGTTTGCTGCTTACTGTACTCTTTGGGTGTAAATCTCACAGCTTTATAGTTTGCAATGTCTGCAAACCATGGTACTTCCTGAATGGCAAAGAGTTGTTCATCCGGAAAGGTTTCAGAGATTTCAGTAGGAGGGAGGGACACTCCTGCTACTGGCTCTTTCCGGGACAAATGATCAGCTACTTGGTTCTCTGTCCCTTTTCTGTCTCTTATTTCTATATCAAACTCTTGCAGAAGCAACACCCATCTTATGAGCCTGGGTTTTGAATCCTGCTTTTTGAGGACATATTTTATAGCAGCATGGTCAGTGTACACAATCACTTTTGATCCTACCAAGTAGGATCTGAACTTGTTAATGGCATAAACCACTGCAAGCAGCTCCTTTTCTGTGGTTGTGTAATTCTTCTGTGCGTCATTCAAAACACAGCTAGCATAGTAAATGATGTGCAGAAACTTGTTATGCCTCTGTCCCAATACTGCCCTAATGGCATGGTCACTGGCATCACACATTATTTCGAATGGTAATGTCCAGTCTGGTGCAGAGATGACTGGTGCTGTGACCAGCCTAGCTTTCAGAGTTTCAAACACTTGCAGACACTCTGTGTCAAATACAAATGGCATGTCAGCAGCTAGCAGATTGCTCAGAGATTTTGCAATTTTTGAAAAATTCTTTATAAACCTCCTATAGAATCCTGCATGCCCCAGAAAGCTTCTGATTGCCTTAACATTAGTAGGTGATGGTAATTTTTCAATTACCTCTTCCTTAGCTTGATCCACCTCTATTTTTTTGTTTGAAATTTTGTGCCCCAGGACAATTCCTTCAGTCACGATAAAGTGACATTTTTTCCAGTTTAAAACCAGGTTAGTCTCTTGGCATCTTTTCAGAACAAGTGCTAGATGGTCAAGACAGGAGCTGAATGAGTCTCAAAATACTGAGAAGTCATCCATGAAGACTTCCAGAAATTTCTCTACCATATCAGAGAAGATAGAGAGCATGAACCTCTGAAAGGTTGCAGGTGCATTGCACAGGCCAAATGGCATCCTTTTGTAGGCAAATACTCTAGAAGGACATATGAATGCTGTTTTCTCTTGATCCTGAGGATCTACTGCAATTTGGTTGTAGCCTGAATAGCCATCCAAAAAGTAGTAGTATTCATGACCTACTAGTCTTTCTAGCATCTGGTCTATGAATGGTAAAGGAAAATGATCATTTCTGGTGGCTGTATTGAGCCTTCTGTAGTCAATACACATACGCCACCCTGTAACTGTTCTTGTAGGAACCAGCTCATTTTTTCATTATGAACCACTGTCATGCCTCCCTTCTTGAGGACAACTTGGACAGGGCTCACCCAAGGGCTATCAGAAATAGGATCTTGTGCATGCATCTGGCCGGGCTAATGCCCATAAGATCATTTATGGACCACCCAAGAGCTGTCTTGTGTGTCCTTAGCACCTGAATTAGTGCTTCCTCTTCCTGTGGCTCTAAAGCAGAGCTTATGATCACAGGAAAAGTGTCATCTTCTCCCAGAAATGCATATTTCAGGGATGGTGGTAGTGGTTTGAGCTCAGGTTTAGGAGGCTTCATCTCTTCCTGAGGAGTTTTCAGAGATTCTTTTATTTTCTTCGGTTCCTCCAGATCAGGCTGAACATCTTTAAAAATGTCCTCTAGCTCTTATTCGAGACTCTCAGTCATATTGACCTCCTCCACCAGGGAGTCAATAATATCAGTGCTCATGCAGTCTTTTGATGTGTCTGGATGCTGCATAGCTTTGACAGCATTCAACTTAAACTCATCCTCATTGAATCTCAGGGTTATCTCCCCTTTTTGGACGTCAACGAGGGTTCGTCCAGTTGCTAGGAATGGTCTTTCTAGAACGAGAGTTGCACTCTTGTGTTCCTCTATTTCAGTGAGAAAGGTAAATGGCCCGACCTTGACAATCATGTCCTCAATTACGCCTGATGGAATCTTAATGGAGCCATTAGCAAGTTGGAGGCATATCTGGGTTGGTTTAACTTCATCAGTCAAACCAAGCTTTTTGATAGTGGATGCAGGTATTAAGTTGATACTTGCCCCCAAGATCACATAGAGCTGTCTTGGTACAAGCACCCTCAAATGTGCATGGTATCATAAAGTTTCTGGGATCTTTAAGCTTCTTTGGTAAGCTTTTCAGAATGACTGCACTGCATTCTTCAGTGAGGAAAACTTTTCGGTTTCTCTCCAATCCTTCTTATGACTTAAGATCTCTTTCATGAACTTAGCATAAGAGGGTATTTGCTCAAGTGCCTCTGCAAACGGAATCTTTATTTCAAGAGTCCTGAGATAGTCTACAAAGCGGGCAAATTGTTTATCCTGTTCTGCTTGGCGGAGTTTCTGAGGATAAGGCATCTTGGCTTTATATTCTTAAACCTTGGTTGCTGCAGGTTTATTTCCTATAGAAGGGGTTGGAGAAACCTGCTTAAGGGGGTTGTTATCAGCACTTGCAGGTGTCTGATCCCTCATTGGCGTTTGAACGCCAGAATTGGGTGCTATTTGGGTGTTTAACGCTAGTTTGCCACCCTTTTCTGGCGTTTGAACGCCAGATTTGGCTACCCATTGGGCGTTTAACGCCAATTTTTCCCCCTTTTCTGGCGTTTGAATGCCAGAATCATTCCTTTTTGGGCTCTTACTGTCCTTAGAGGGAATTTGGACAATGGCATGGTCATCCTCTTTCAGTTGTTCCTGTCTTGGCTTTCTGCTGCCTTGAGGGCAGACATTCAATGTCTTTTCACTCCTTAATTGAACAGCATGGCATTCTTCTGTTATCTGTTTAGATAACTGTTGTCTTGTCTGATTTAATTATTTTTCCATATTCTGGTTAGCATCTTTGGTTTCTTGCAGCATATCTTTAAATTCTGCTAACTGTTTTGTTATAGAAAATAGTTGCTGATTGAGTTCAACAATTTGTTCTGGAGGACTAAGTTCAGTAGATATTACCTCATCCTTATCTTTCATGGAGGACTCACTACTTAAGTGCATGTGCTGATTTCTAGCAACTGTATTAATGAGCTCTTGAGCCTCTTCAATTGACTTTCTCATGTGTATAGATCCACCAACTGAGTAGTCTAGAGATATCTGGGCCTTTTCTGTAAGCCCATAGTAGAAGATGTCTAACTGTACCCATTCTGAAAATATTTCAGAAGGGCATTTCCTTAGCATCTCTCTGTACCTCTCCCAGGCATTATAAAGAGATTCATTATCCTCTTGTTTAAAGCCTTAGCTATGTCATCCTTTTTAGAGGGAAATATTGATTCAGGAATTTGTCTGATAACTGTTTCCATGTTCTTATGCTTACTATGGGTTAGTTATTTAACCACCTCTTAGCTTGATCTTTTACAGCAAATAGAAACAGTAATAATCTGTAGACATCTTGATCTACTTCCTTATCACGTACTGTGTCAGTAATTTGTAAGAACTGTGCCAGAAACTCAGTAGGTTCTTCCTATGGAAGACCGGAATACTGGCAATTTTGCTGCACCATGATAATGAGATGAGGGTTTAGCTCAAAATTGCTAGCTCTGATGGGGAGTATACAGATACTACTCCCATATGAAGCAGTAGTGGGGTTAGCATATGACCCCAGAGTCCTTCTGGACTGTTCATTTCCACTTATGTCCATGATGGAGAAAGGGAGATGATGTGGATTGTAAATTTTTTTTTAAATAGCGAAATTAAAAGAAAATAAAATAAAATAAAATAAATGAAAAGTTGAATATAAGTTCAAAAATTAAAAGAAAATTGAAAACTAAAATAATTAATTAATTAAAAAGATTTGAAAAAAATGGATGAGGATTTTCGAAAAATGAAGAGAGAGAAAGTGAAGTTTTGAAAAAGATATGTCTTAAAATTAAAGATACTTGTAAGAAAATAAATAAAAGAAAAGATTTGAAAAAGATATGATTTGAAGATTTGAGATTAGAAAAGATAAGATAAGTTAGGTAAGAGAAGATAAGTTTTTAAATTAAAAGGTTTTGAAATTTAAATTCTGAATTTGAATTTTAAGTTTTGAATTTTAAATTTTGAAACTTGAAATTTGAAATTTGAAATTTTTAAATTTGAATTTTAAATTTTTAATTTTGGAATAAGATAAGATAAGATTTTGAAAAAGATATGATTTTTGAAATTTAAAACTAAGATAAGATAAGATAAAAAATTTAGAATAGAAATCTGAATTTTAAATGTAATTTTTGAAAATTTCAATTTAAAATAAAGAGAAAAGATATTTTTGAATTTAATGAGGAAAGAGAAAAATAATAAAATGACACCAAACTTAGAATTTTTAGATCAAAACAAAGAAAATAAACAAGAAAACTTTGAATGTCAAGATGAACACCAAGAACACTTTGAAGATCAAGATGAACACCAAGAACAAATTTTGGAAATCTTTAAGAAAATAAAAACACAAAGAACACCAAACTTAAAAATTTTTATACTTTGGACACTAATAATTCGAAAATGCACAAGAAAAACAAGAAAAGACACAAAACAAGAAAAACTAAAGATCAAACAAGAAAAATAAATAAGAACAACTTGAAGATCAAGAAAGAACTAAAAACATGCAATTTGAAAAATTGAAAGAAAAATAAAGGCATTGAATTGACACCAAACTTAAAACATGAAACTAAACTCAGACAGAAGACTAAATTATGAGGTTATTTTGGTTTTTATTTATTTATTAAAAATTTCGTAAAGAAATTTAGAAAAATAAAACAAGGATTTTAAAAATAAAACAAGGATTTTAAAAAGAAAAGACTCAAAGACAAATCACAGATTAATAAAAAAAATAAAAATTTTTGAAAGATTTTTGAAAAGAAAATAAAAGACTCAATTTTAGTGACTCTAAACCAACCAAAAAGGTAAATTCTTCCTAATCTAAGCAACAAGATGAACCGTCAGTTGTCCAAACTCGAACAATCCCCGGAAACGGCGCCAAAAACTTGGTGCACGAAGTTGTGATTACACTTTTCACAACTCCGCAGAACTAACCAGCAAGTGCATTGGGTCGTCCAAGTAATACTTTACGAGAGTAAGGGTCGATCCCACGGAGATTGTCAGCTTGAAGCAAGCTATGGTTATCTTGTAAATCTTAGTCAGGAGATCAATGATAAAAATGATTTTGTTTATGAAAAATAAATAACATGAAATAAATGGTACTTGTGATTCAGTGATGAGGAACAGGTTGAGGTTCTGGAGATGCTCTGTCACTTGAATCTCAGCTTTCCTACTGTCTTCTTCTCCAAACACGCATGGCTTCCTTCAATGGCAAGCTGTATGATCCTCTCCGATGAAAACTACCAGGTATGATCTCTGCACGGCTAATCAACTGTCGGATTTCTCGTCTCGGATGAAAAATACCAGGTACAGCTATCGCACGGCTAATCATCTGTCGGTTCCCACTAGCGTTGGAATAGGACCCTTGTCCTTTTGCACACTGTCACTGCGTCCAACATTCGCAAGTTTGAAGCTCTTTACAGTCATCCCTTCCCAGATCCTACTCGGAATATCACAGACAAGGTTTAGACTTTTCGGATCCCAGGAATGCTGCCAATTGGTTCTAGCCTCTACCACGAAGGTTCTAATCTCACGGACACGGTCCGTGGATCGAAGACCCAAGAGATACGCACTCAAGCTGTCACCCAATGACTACGTTGAGCTCAGATAGAACGGGAGTGGTTGTCAGACACGCGTTCATAGAATTGAGAATAATGATGAGTGTCACGGATCATCATATTCTCTATATTGAAGTATGAGTGAGTATCTTAGAATAGAATCAAGCGTGATTGAATAGAAAATAGTAGTAATTGCATTAATCCATTGAAACACAGCAGAGCTCCTCACCCCCACCTATGGGGTTTAGAGACTCATGCCATTAGAATACAATATGAAATGTAAAATGTCATGAGTTCCTAAATGAATCTCCAAAAGTAGTTTTTATACTAAACTAGTAACTTAGGGTTACAGAAAATGAGTAACTAGGTGTAGATAGTGTAGAATTCCACTTTCGGGGCTCACTTGGTGAGTGTTTGGGCTGAGCTTTCAAGCTTCCACGTGCATATGCCTCATATTGGAGTTAAACGCCAACCTGGGTGCCAAAATGGGCGTTTAACACCGAAAAGTATACCAGTTCTGGCGTTTTACGCCAGAAAGTTTTTGGCTGGCTTTTAATGACAGTTTGGGCCATCAAATCTCAGGCAAAGTATCGACTATTATATATTGCTGGAAAGCCCAAGATGTCTACTTTCCAACGCAATTGAGAGTGCATCAATTGGGCATCTATAGCTCCAGAAAATGCATTTTGAGTGAAGGAGGGTCAGAATCCAACAGTATCTGCAGTTCTTTCTCAGCCTCTGAATCAGATTTTTGCTCAGGTCCCTCAATTTCAGCCAGAAAATACCTGAAATTATAGAAAAAGATAAAAACTCATTGTAAATCCCAGAAATGTGATTTTTGAATAAAAACTAAAAAAAATATAATAAAAAAAGTAACTAAAATATACTAAAAACTACCTAAAAATAATGCCAAAAAGGGTATAAATTATCCGCTCATCACAACACCAAACTTAAATTGTTGCTTGTCCCCAAGCAACTAAAAAAAATAGGATAAAAGAAGAGAATATACAATAAATTTCAAAAACATCAATGAAGATTAGTTTTAATTAGATGAGCGGGATTATTGGCATTTTGCTTCTAAACAGTTTTGGCATCTCACTTTTTCCTTTGAAGTTCAGAATGATTGGCATCCATAGGAACTCAGAATTCAGATAGTGTCTGGTGCATGAAATTGTCATCTCAACAGCACCAAAAACTTGGTACGCACGATTGTAATCTCAACTCCTTTTCACAACTCCGCACAACTAACCAGCAAGTGCACTAGGTCGTCCAAGTAATAAACCTTACGTGAGTAAGGGTCGATCCCATGGAGATTGTCGGCTTGAAGCAAGCTATGGTCATCTTGTAAATCTTAGTTAGGCAGATTAAAATGGTTATGGGATTTAAGATAATTAAAATATAAATAAAATATGAAATAAGATAGAAATACTTATGTAATTCATTGGTGGGATTTCAGATAAGCGTATGAAGATGCTTTGTTCCTTCTGAACCTCTGCTTTCCTATTGCCTTCATCCAATCATTCATACTCCTTTCCATGGCAAGCTGTATGTTGGGGGATCACTGTTGTCAATGGCTACCATTTGTCCTCTCAGTGAAAATGGTCCAAATGTGTTATCACCGCACGGCTAATCATCTGTCGGTTCTCGACCATGTTGGAATAGGATCCATTGATCCTTTTGCGTCTGTCACTACGCCCAACACTCGCGAGTTTGAAGCTTGTCACAGTCATCCCTTCCCAGATCCTACTCAAAATACCACAGACAAGGTTTAGACTTTCCAGATCTCGGAAATGGCCGCCAATAATTCTAGCCTATACCACGAAGTCTCTGATCGTGAACCAGGAGGCTAAGAGATACACACTCAAGCTATTGCAGATAGAACGGAAGTGGTTGTCAGGCACGCGTTCATAGGTGAGAATGATGAGGAGTGTCACGGATCATCACATTTAACACGTTGAAGTGCGAGTGAATATCTTAGAATAAGAATAAGCTTGAATTGAATAGAAAAAAATAGTACTTTGCATTAATTCATGAAGAATAGTAGAGCTCCACACCTTAATCTATGGGGTGTAAAAACTCTACCGTTGAAAATACATAAGTGATAATGGTCCAGGCATGGCCAAATGGCCAGCCCCCAAGTCTAAGGAAAAAGACGTTCCAAATATGATCAAAAGATGAAAAGAAGATGAAAATACAATAGCAAAAGGTCCTATTTATAATGAACTAGTAACCTAGGGTTTACAGAAATGAGTAAATGATGCAGAAATCCACTTCCAGGCCCACTTGGTGTGTGCTTCGGCTGAGCATTGAAGCTTTCACATGTAGAGGCTTTTCTTGGAGTTAAACGCCAGCTTTGGTGCCAGTTTGGGCGTTTAACTCCAGCTTTTATGCCAGTTCTGGCGTTCTAACACCAGAATTTTTATGCTGACTTGGAACGCCGGTTTGGGCCATCAAATCTCGGGCAAAGTATGGAATATTATAAATTTCTGGAAAGCCCAAGATGTCTACTTTCCAACGCAATTACGAGCGCACCAATTGGGCTTCTGTAGCTCCAGAAAATCCACTTCGAGTGCAGGGAGGTTAGAATCCAACAACATCTGCAGTCCTTTTTCAGCCTCTGAATCAGATTTTTGCTCAGGTCCCTCAATTTCAGCCAGAAAATACCTAAAATCACAAAAAAACACACAAAATCATAGTAAAGTCCATAAATGTAAATTTTGAATAAAAACTAATAAAAATATACTAAAAAGTAATTAAAACATACTGAAAACTACCTAAAAATAATGCCAAAAAACGTATAAATTATCCGCTCGTTACAACACCAAACTTAAATTGTTGCTTGTCCCCAAGCAACTGAAAATCAAATAGGATAAAAAGAAGAGAATATACTATAGATTCCAAAATATCAATGAAACTTAGCTCCAATTAGATGAGCGGGACTAGTAGCTTTTTGCCTCTGAATAGTTTTGGCATCTCACTTTATCCTTTGAAGTTTAGAATGATTGGCATCTATAGGAACTCAGAATTTAGATAGTGTTATTGATTCTCCTAGTTCAGTATTGTTGATTCTTGAACACAGTTACTTTATGAGTCTTTGCCGTGACCCTAAGCATTTTGTTTTCCAGTATTACCACCGGATACATAAATGCCACAGACACATAACTAGGTGAACCTTTTCAGATTGTGACTCAGCTTTGCTAGAGTCCCCAATTAGAGGTGTCCAGAGCTCTTAAGAACAATCTTTTTGCTTTGGATCACGACTTTAACCACTCAGTCTCAAGCTTTTCACTTGACACCTTCACGGCACAATCACATGGTTAGGGACAGCTTGGTTTAGCCACTTAGGCCAGGATTTTATTCCTTTGGGCCCTCCTATCCACTGATGCTCAAAGCCTTTGATCCTTTTTACCCTTGCCTTTTGGTTTAAAGGGTTACTGGCTTTTTCTGCTTGCTTTTTTTTTTCTTTTTGCCATTTTTTTTCGCAAGCTTCTACTTTTTCACTGCTTTTTCTTGCTTCAAGAATCAATTTTTTTATTTTTCAGATCATCAATAACATTTCTCCTTTTTCATTATTCTTTCAAGAGCCAACAATTTTAACATTCATAAACAACAATATCAAAAATATGCACTGTTCAAGCATTCATTCAGAAAACAAAAGTATTGCCACCACATCAAAATAATTAAACTAGTTTCAAGGATGAATTCGAAATCATGTACTTCTTGTTCTTTTGTTTTTAGATCATTTTTCATTTTAAGAAAGGTGATGGATTCATAGGACATTCGTAGCTTTAAGGCATAGACACTTAGAAACTAGTGATCATGAAATAAGACACAAACATAAATAAAACATAAAGCATAATTTTCAAAAAATAGAAAAATAAGAACAAAGAAATTAAAGAACGGGTCCACCTTAGTGATGGCGGCTTGTTCTTCCTCTTGAATATCTTATGGAGTGCTTGAGCTCCTCAATGTCTCTTCCTTGCCTTTGTTTCTCCTCCTTCATGACTCTTTGGTCTTCTCTAATTTCATGGAGGAGGATGGAATGCTCTTGGTGCTCCACCCTTATTTGTCCCATATTGGAACTTAATTCTCCTAGGGAGGTGTTGATTTGCACCCAATAGTTTTGTGAAGGAAAGTGCATCCCTTGAGGCATCTCAGGGATTTCATGATAAGGAATTTCCTCATGCTCTTGGTGAGGTCTCCGAGTGGGCTCTCTGGTTTGCTCCATCCTTTTCTTAGTGATGGGCTTGTCCTCATCAATGAGGATGTCTTCCTCTATGTCAATTCCAGCTGAATTGCAGAGGTGACAAATGAGATAAAGGAAGACTAACCTTGCTAAAGCAGAGGACTTGTCCGCCACCTTGTAGAGTTCTAGGGATATAACCTCATGAACTTCTACTTCCTCTTTAATCATGATACTATGGATTATGATAGCCCGGTCTATAGTAACTTCAGACCGATTGCTAGTGGGAATGATTGAGTGTTGGATGAACTCCACCCATCCCCTAGCCACGGGCTTGAGGTCATGCCTTCTTAGTTGAACCGGCTTCCATCTTGAATCTCTCTTCCATTGAATGCCCTCTTCACAAATGTCTATGAGGACTTGGTCCAACCTTTGATCAAAGTTGATCCTTCTAGGGGTGAGCACGGGTAGCGGGTACCTGATTATCCGTCTGAATCCTAACCGAACCAATTAAATTGGTTCTAAAACCAACGGGTAATCGGGTCCAACCCGAACCAAACCAATGGCTTTTGTTAGTGATTGGTTCGGGTATCGGTTGTGGAGGTGCGGAACCCGAACCAACCCGCGAACTCGATCATATATTAATTAAATAAAAAAACTAAAAAAATATATATGGATTTTCCATTAGACAATGATTATTCATTATTAATATGTTTGGATTTTAATGAGTTTAATTTTTAATGTATTTGGTGTTTACAAGTTTGGATTATTTCTATTGATGTTACATGTTTATTGTACTTGTTGAATTTTTAAGATAAAAATTTGTTTTTTTTATGAATTTTAAAGTCATCGGGTACCCAATTATCCGAACCGAACCAATCCGTTCTTACTGGTTTGGTTTGGTTCGGGTACATGTATAAAAAAATGCAAATCCAAACCAAACCGAACTAATTACATTTTGATCGGTTCGGTTCTAATTTTACCATAAACTCGAACCAAACCGACCCGTGCTCATCTCTAGACCCTTCTAGTGTAGGGGCGTGCATCTCCTTGCATCATATTTTTTTAGTGTAGAGTTTTGTTAAAAAAAATGAAGTTCAATCATATTTAGTTATGATAAGAGTTAAAAAAAACATAGAATCTTGCCATTAAAGAAATCATGTTCTATGTAATTATTATTATTATGTTAATTTCTAGATGGCAGAGAGTTTTCTATAATCTCTCAAAATTATTAGGAAGCTCTGAGTGTAATATTTACTAAAGTTAATTATATACACCCATATAATTACAATATAATTCTTCCTAATGAATCAATCTTTGTAAATAATGGCTATCTATGAGTATTCAATTTGAGCATCTTACTATAATATTATGAATGAATAGTTTATCTAAATATTTTACTATTTATGAATGGCAATAACTCAATGATCTTAAATCCTTGTCTAGACCAATACATATACTTGTGGTTGTTACGTTATACATCCCAAAGAGTGTGAACCTTTTTTTAGTGCATTCTCATGGATTCTAAAAACTATGATTTGGATGAGTTTTTTCCTTCCATTTCCTTTGATTGTTTATATGATCCGAACCCCAACAACCCTTCAGTTTTCATATATGAATTGGATTCTCTACATGAATCTCAATTGTTACTATCAGATATCGATCATAATAATGGTTTGGTTTTGAAGTGTAACGGTTCTATGAAATGCGTCACTGACCAAGACCCTCTTTTTGATCCATTGGAGGAACAAGTGTTATCTGAATCAGCATTGACCTCATTGTGCATAATGAACAATGCAATGGAAAATCAACATTCTAATCAAGTGATTATGGCAGAAGCTGATTTTCCATCAAATTCTGAGGTATCCAAGAATTTGTTAGAGCGAATTGATGTGTCAGAAGAGTTCTTGAACTTCACTTCATTGGACGAAATTTGCCAATGGTTTGATGCTTCACAAGAGGATAATAACTCAAACACATTTCCTGAATCAATGCAATGTGATGCTACTTCCTTTTCTTGGAAATCAGTTAAGGATAGCTATGAGAATTGTCTATTGGGAAGCATGGAACCCGAGTTGAATTTGATTGCACCAGTGGCGATGAGTTCTGCTGATGATACTGCCAGCTTTGAATGCCTATCAGAGTTTGATTTTGATGCGCTAACAGGCTTATTGTCAGATTCATCAATTGAAGAGCTTTTGAATTGTGAAGAAGCAAATTGCAACAACCCTTTGAATAATGGTTCTAGTGCTGTTTTGGAGTTATCATCAGAAAATAATAAAATGGAGATGATGGAGAACATTTCAAATCCAATGAACTTCACAAAAAATCTTGCTTGGTTTCAAGCTAGAAATAACTTGACCCAGCCGGTTCCGGATTTGGACACAGCAAACAAAATCAAGAGAAAGAAAGAGGAGCCGAAAAAACCTAGCAAGAAGAAGGACAAGGCAGGGGAGTGTAGTCGGCCACGACCAAAAGATCGCCAGAGGATTCAAGACTGCATTCAACAATTGAGAACAATCATCCCTGGCAAGGATGTTAAAGAGGTAATGCATAGCTTTAAGATATAAGTTTCTAACATTATATTAGTAGTAACAAACATATTGACATATGTATTTTTCTAATGTGACAGTGTAGCATTGATAATTTGTTAGAGTGCTCCATCAGATACATGAGTTTCTTGTCAAGCACTGCACACTATGCAAACAAGCTACAAGAACCAGATAAGCCTAAGGTAACTAATTAATCAAACTATTTACATATTCTTAGTGTTCATCATATGATTGGACTTGTTTGGATGTGTTAAGCTTATTGAACAGGCAAATGGAGTGGTTCTACAAGAGAGTAGTGTGGAAGGTAGCAAACATTATGGAACATGGTCATTTGAAGAGCCACATCAAACATTGTTATGCCCAATTATAGTTGAGGATATGGCTCATCCTGGCCAAATGCTTATAGAGGTAAGATTAGAATTGGGAACATAAATCAATATATGTTCACATATCATATGATTGTAGTAATTTTGAATAATTTTTGCTTATATATTATTATAAATATAAATCTTAAGACTAATATGTTGCCTTGTTAACCACAATGAATTCATTGGTCATTTTTTTTTTTTTCAAATAGTTGCTTTGTGAGGAGGAAGGGTTCTCTCTTGAGTTGGTTGACACAATTAAGGGTCTTGGTTTGAATATCCTGAAAGCAAAGATGGAAACAAGGAACAGAAAACTATGGGCACGCTTTATCGTTGAGGTAAATTAAATAGTGAACAATAAGTAAATTAAGTTCAATAAAGTAACTTTAATTTTCACAACATTTTTTGAAGTGTTGTTAAAGTTGTATAGCCACGATCACCACCTTAATAAAATTTACCTAAAGATAACTCGTACACTATACAGGCACTCACCCATTTTATCACCATTGAGTTTTAGTGTGGTCCTGAACTAACGTTTAGAGTCTTATTTTCGACTATATATAAAAATTATATTGTATGTAAAAACAACATAACTCTTAAAATCACGGGTTTTCATTGTTCAACAGGCCAATAGACATGTGACAAAGATAGATGTGTTTTGGTCCCTTCTCCATCTTGTAGAGCAGAAAAACTCCTCAAGAACTGGAATGGATTCATCAACTAATAATAACAAACATTGCAATGAAATGAATGATGGCAGTGTTTCAAGATTGGACAAACAACAACAAGAGAAAGAGAGTTGCAACTTTTTTATGTCCATGACAGAGGCACTAAGCTTCAGTGGTTGATATTTCAGAAAATCAACAATGAAAGATTAGAATCATAGTGTGTACATAGATGATAGATTAAGGATACACTTAGCAGAAGCTTCATTTGGATAACCACTAATTTATTTTTTTCCCTTTTGTGCTGTGATGATGTTTCATTATATAATCTAGATTAGAAGATTCACTTCTAGGTCTGTTGTTGAAACTGAGCACATGACAGATTCCGAGATATTTGATTGAATCTGACATGCTGGAATAAGACTTTTAGGAGCACTTGGAATAAGACTTTGATTTAATTTGTTTCCTTCGGTAATATTAATCAATGTTAGTGGTTAAGGGGACAAGAGTGATCCCTATCTTTGCTAATCTAACAGTAAAGAAATTTCTTATATTCTATCCTGAGATAGAAAGATAAGTATAGATTGAAGGAATGTCTCTTGTATTCTTTTACTTTAAAACACAAACTATTTTTAAAATGATTTCAAAATTAACCAGGTAACAATGTACACAAAAAAAAAATCAGCTATCAAATCAACTATTAATATAAAATAATATTAAAATATAAAATATAAAAAATACATATATATAACAACTAATTTTTAATATGTACATAACATTTTTATTTTAAAATAGACATAATTTTACATTTTGTTTAAATTTCGTTTTATATAAACGTATTTTTGTTAAAAAAAAATCTCGTCTTTTCTTTCACTTTTAAATCACAAAATTATCCTTAAAGTAACTTGGGAAGAGACACAATTTTAAGGGGGTTTTTTTGTCTAAATTGCTTTTTTTTTAACATTTTTGTTCCTAACTTTTTTTTTTATCAGGACAAAAGTCGGGAAATATTTTTTAAATAAATAATTTAATTATTTTAATTATCGAAATATGTAATTTGTAGCAAATTTATTAATTTATATCACATTAATTTATTTTATTTATACTGTAAACGAGATATATTCATAATTAAACGAGATATGTGTATTTGTAAATAAAAAAATATAATTTTTGAAAATAATAAAAAATATTAATAATTTAAATTGGACCAAACTCTTAAAAATAAAACGTTTCAAATAATAGGAAAGATGAGCGATTTTAAATAATAAAAAAAATCAAATATGGATATTTTAAAATAACAGAAACGGATGAATAGGCGATTGGGCTTTTACAAAATTTAAAACTGCCTATGTAAAATCAGCATATTATTTTATAAGAAATCAACATAATTTTCATCCGTCATCCCAATGTGTTTGGCAATACCGAAGAGACGAGAGGCAAGACGGGGTGTCATATAAACAACAAAGACTCTAGTTTGCATAATCATGACTTCATGAGCTTGTAGAGCTCCCTTTCATGACCTCATTTGTGGTTGATAAATCAATACAGAAATAAGGAACATAAATGTATGCTTTCTGAAATGAATTGGTTAGAGATGCAATGAGTCATTTGCTATAATAGTTAAATATTTGTTTTTTTAATTTAAATTAATCCAATTCGATTTTTTTTATATATTTATTGACAGTTAAATAATGGGTTGGTTTTAAGAAAATAATGTACTAATTTTAAATGGATAATTTTAAATCACGTGATACGTCCAATCGCCCATTAACCCGTGAGTTAAAATCGTCTATCTTTTTTGTTATTTTGAAACTGCTCATCTTTTCTATGATTTAAAACCACTCGTATTTCCTATTATTTAGAACGTTCTATTTTGAAGAGTTTGTTCTAATTTAAATTATTAATATTTTTATTATTTTTAAAAATTATTTTTTTATTTACAAATATTTATATTTCGTTTATACTGTAAATGAGATATATGTATATCTTGTTTATATTCATAATTATCTCATTTACAGTATAAACAAAATAAATTAATGCGATATAAAGTAGTAAATACGTTATAAATTACATATTTTGATAATTAAAATAATTAAATTATTTATTTAAAAACATTCCCAAGTCGACTAACTTGCCCAAGTTTAATAATCTTGCCAATTTTTTTGTAACCGAAGAAAACTGTTTCCGTGTGTCAAAAGTTAAGGGATGGATAACTAGCATTAATGTATGACTATATTATATAAGCCAGTATAAGCAGATATTTGGATGCGTTTTTACATAGAATAAAGCTCTACATCCAAGCAAAATTCTTATCCAAGTTTATCCAAGTTGTTATAACAATTTTTCACACTACAAGAAAGTATTGGAATAGTGATAAAAAAATGGGTTGTTAATAGCGACCGAGACAGAATTTTCAGGACCAAATTAATATTAGTCGCTAAATCGGTCGCTACATTACATTCAGCGACCGATTTTAGCGATCAATATATTCGGTCGCTAATAGCAACCGAATTACCAAGCAATAAGTTTTAAATACAACCGAAATAAAATCGGTCACTAAAATCGGTCGCTATTTTTTGATTTAGCGACCGATTTAGCAACCAAAACAGAAATAATGTCTTTGAAACTGGTCACAAAAGTGGTTGCTATTTTTTAGTTTAGCGACCAATTTTGCAACTGAAAGTGAAATAGGGTGAACAACTGTTTGGTCGCTAATTTAGTCACTAAATTACTGGTCGCTAAATCGGTTGCTAAATGTTAATTTAGCGACTGTTTTTTAGTGACTAACATAATCAGTCACTAATAACCACCGAATTAGCAACTGACTAGTTTATGCAACTAGAATATAAACGGTCGCTAAAATCAGTCGCTATTTTTTAATTTAGCGACCGAATTAGCAACCAAAACAAATGAAGGAATGTCCTTGGGGCATTTGGTCACAAAATCGGTCACTATTTTTTAATTTAGCGACCGATTTTGTAACCGATTTATAGGTAAATAGAATAACGTGGTTGATTACTAATTTAGTCGCTAAAGTTGTGGTCACTAAATTGGATGCTAATTTAAAAATTAGCAACCGATTTTATGAATTAATCACTCGCAAAAGCGGTAAATAAAAACGCTCTTTTTCTCAAATCAGATCTGTTTTCAGGTTTTTTTTTTTCTCTATTTTTGATTTTTTTTTGTTCTCTGATCTGATTTTGTATATGTTGGTTTTGTTGCACCGATCTGTTTTTGGAAACATAAAAAAATTAAATGAAAAGTGAAAACGCGTAGGAGCTAGGCCACAAAATTTTTTTAAACAAAAAAATGCGTTGCTTTTTAGCCTGAATTTCTGTGTGATGAAGATGATGAAGAGATAAATTAACGCCTTGAAAAATGTTTGTTTATTATCTTAAACCTTTGGTTAAGGAACCTTGATATTTTTAATAAATTAAACTTATCTTCTTTTTTTCCTACATACGTTGGTGTTTTTAAGGTTTAGCCATGATAGAACACTGAAAGGTTTTTAAATTCCTTGTGCATGTGTGTTGCAGTATATTGATGAGCGGATATTTTATACACTTTTCGCCATCATTTTCATATAATTTTTAGCAGGTTTTATTTGAGTTTTATTATATTTTCATAGGTTTTAGTACAAAATTCACATTTTTGGATTCTACTAGGAGTTTGTGTGTTTTTATGCAATTTCAGGTATTTCTTGGCTGAAATTGAGGAGCTGGAGCAAAAGTCTGATTCAGAGGTAGAGAAAGCACTGCAGATGTTGTCAGGATCTGACCTCCTTGCACTCGAAAGAAGTTTTCTGGAGATATAGAAGTCCAAATGGAGCATCCTCAACGACTATGGAAAGCTAACATTCAAAGCTTTCCAGAAATATATAATACTCTATACTTTGCTTTATAATTGAAGGCCCAAAACTGGCATTTAACGCCAGCCAGCTACCCCAGTCCAGGCGTCCAACGCCCACAAAGGAGTGGCCAGCGTCCAACGCCCATAAAGGTGTCCCTAGCCAGCGTTCAACGCCCAAGGAGCATCCTAGCATGTGGAGAACACTCAAGCTCAGCTCAAAAACTCACCAAGTGGGCCCCGGAAGTGGATTTTCGCATTACAAGCCTAAGCCTATCATATTTCTGTAATCCTTAGTCATTAGTTTAGTATAAAAAGAAGAATATCACCCTTTGTTGAAAACACGAGCTCTCCTGGCATTTTCGAACCTTTCATTGTATTTTCTATCAGTATGTGTCTCTAAACCTCCTAGGTTAAGGCTACGAGCTCTGCTGAGTTTTATGAATTAATAAAAGTACTACTGTTTTATCTCAATTCGTGTTTGATTCTCTATTCTAAGATGTATCTTCGTTCTTCATGCTTATGAATGCGTTGAACCGGGACAAGGTTATCTAATTCTAGATGGGTTTAATGTGAGTCTTTCATCGGACAATGATGAACCACTAGCTTGATTATACATCTCTTAGACGGCTAATTCACGACTTCGTTGGGGACTTCTCGAGACACCAGTTCAGCCAAGGTATGGGGAGATTAGGGTCTTTGTGGTAGAGGCTAGAACCAAGGGCGCAACATTCTCTGATTCGAAAGATTTGACCTTGTCTGTGACATTTTGAGTAAGATCATCAAGGAGAATGGACTGCAGGAGCTTCACCCTCAATCAGAATGGATCTGCACTAACCTAAGGGTTCAGCACTGGAGGAGAATCGGCGACCTCTCAAGAAAGGCGTTGATCGCATACAGCCTGCCATAGAAGAAATCATTCACAATTGGCATAGACAGTGAGACCGAATTAATCCAGAAGAACAAAGCATCTCTGAAGCCTTAACCATCTTCTTATCATTGTATTCACCTTCAATTGAGTAACGTTATCTTTATTTTACTTTTATGCGCTTTAAACAAACAAACAACTTTTCTATCCGCCTGACTAAGATCTACAAGATAACCACAGCTTGATTCAAATCACAATCCTCGTTGGATCGACCCTGACTCACTCAGGTATTACTTGGACGACCCAGTGCACTTGCTGGTTCAGTTGTGCGAAGTTTAATTCTGTGCAAGAAATTTTTGGCGCCGTTGCCGGGAATTTTTTGAGTTTGAACAAACTAATGGATTGTCTTGTTGCTTAGATTAGGTACTGTCTTTAATTTTGTTTGAGTCTTTTAATTTCTTCTTTTCTTTTTTTTTGAAAAAGTCAAAAAATTTTCAAAAAACCTTTACTTTTCTTTATTTAATCTTTGTTTTTGGTTTGAGTCTTTTGTTCTTGTTCTTATTGAGTTTTTGAATTTCTTGAGTCTTTTTCCAAAAATTTTTAAAAATAGTGTCTTTTGTTTGTGTCTTATGTCAAATCTTAAGTTTGGTGTCCATCGCATGTTCTTTAATTGCTTTGAATTTTTTGAATTTGTTCCTGGTATTCTTCTTGATCTTCAAAGTATGCTTATTCTTCTTCTTGTTTTAATCTTAAAATTTTTAAGTTTGTTGTCTCTTTGTGTTTCTCTTTACAATTTTCGAATTCTAGGTGTCTTAGATCTAAAAATTTTAAGTTTGGTGTCTTTTCTTTCTTGTTTTTCTCTTTCTTCATTAATTCAAAAAAATCATAAAATTATATTTTCTATCTTTATTTCAAATAATTTTCGAAAAAATTAACAAATTTTTCAAATTTTAATTTCAAAATCATTATCTTATCTTATCTTAGTTTTAAATTTCAAATTAAAATCTTTTCAAAATCAAATCTTTTCAAAAATCATATCTTTTCAATTTACTATCTTATCTTTTTATCTTTTTTTAAAATTCAAAAATCTTATGTTATCTTATTTCAAATTCAAAATTTAAAATTCAATTTCAAAATTTAAAATTTAAAATTTAAAATTTCAAGTTTCAAAATCAAATCTTTTTCAAAAATCAAAATTCAAATCTTATCTTTTTCAAAATATTTTTCAAATCTTTTCAAATTCTTATCTTATCTTTTCTAAGTTCAATTTTTAAAATTAAATCTTTTTCAAATCTTTTCAATTTCTATCTTATCTTTTCTAATTTTAAATTTTAAATTCAAATCTTTTCTAATCTTCTATCTTATCTTGTTTTCAAATCTTTCTTAATTAGTTACTTGTTTTCTCTTTCTTCTTTTTCAAAATTTTCTAACTAATTCTTCTCTCTTCTAATTTCCGAAAGTATCTTCTCTATTTCTCTCTCTTCTTTTTCGAAACTCATCATTTAATTTTCAAATCTTTTTAGTTAATTAGCCATCATTTTCAAATTTAATTAATAAATAAAATAAAAATAAAAATATTTTCTCTTTTTACTTCTAATTTTTGAATTCTTTTTCTCTCGTCTTCTATTTTCATTCTTCTTTTCTTTCTTCTTCACATCTCACAGGGAGTCCTCTGTTCTTGAACATAGAGCTCCCATTCTTCTTCTTTCTTTGTTTTCTTTTCTTGTTTATAAGCAGGAACAGGGATAAAGAACCTCTCTTAAATCCTGATCCTAAACTTGAGAGGACTCTAAGGAGGCGTTTACAACAAGCTAAAGCACTACATTCTGGAAGAAACCTCACAGAGATTTTTGAACAAGAAGCTGAAAACATGGCAGCCGAGCCTAATAATGAAGGAGATGCAAGAAAGGTTCTTGGTGACTACACCATACCAACTTCTGATTTCTATCGAAGAAGTATCTCCATACCTGCCATTAGAGCAAACAACTTTGAACTTAAGCTTCAATTAGTCTCTCTAATGCAACAGAATTGTAAATTTCATGGACTTCCACTGGAAGATCCAAATCAATTTCTATCTAAATTCTTGCAAATCTATGACACTGTTAAGACCAATGGAGTGGATCCTGAGGACTACAGACTTATGCTCTTTCCCTTTGCGGTTAGAGACAGAGCTAGGATATGGTTGGACTCTCAACCTAAAGAAAGCCTAGAATCTTGGGAAAAATTGGTCAATGCTTTCTTGGCCAAGTTCTTTCCACCTCAAAAGATGAGCAAAATCAGAGTGGAAGTTCAAACCTTCAGACAAAAAGAAGGTGAATCCCTCTATGAAGCTTGAAAAAGATACAAGCAACTAATCAGGAGATGTCCTTCTGACATGCTCTCAGAATGGTCTATCCTAGGCATCTTCTATGATGGTCTTTCTGAGATGTCCAAAATATCATTGGACAGCTCTGCAGGTGGATCACTCCACTTGAAGAAAATGCCTGCAGAAGCAAGAGAACTCATTGAGATGGTTGCAAACAACCAATTCATGTACACTTTTGAGAGAAACCCTGTAAATAATGGGATAGCTCAGAAGAAAGTAGTTCTTGAAGTAGACACTCTGAATGCCATATTGGCTCAGAACAAGATATTGACCCAGCAGGTAAATATGATCTCTCAGTATTTGACTGGAATGCAAGCTGCAGCTGGCAGCACTCAAGAAGCTTCCTCTAAAGGAGATGCTTATGATCTTGACCAAACCATGATGGAGGAGGTGAATTATATGGGAAAACCCTATGGAAGCACCTACAACCCTTCATGGAGGAATCATCCTAACCTTTCATGGAAGGATCAACAGAAGCCCCAGCAAGGTTTCAATAATCATCAAGGTGGAAGAACCCAAAATAGGTTCAACAATAGGCCACCGTTCCCATCTTCTCAGGAACATATTGAGACTTCTAAGCAGAGCCTTTCTGACTTAGTCACTATAGTCTCCAACTTATCTAAGACCACTCATAGTTTTATAACTGAAACATGGTCCTCCCTCAGAAACCTGGAGGTACAAGTTGGTCAACAGAGCAAGAGAATCCCTGAGACTCCTCTTGATACTCTTCCTAGTAACACTAAAGTAAACCCAAGAGAAGAGTACAAGGCCATCACTACTGAGGCTGAGGCCGAATCTGAAGAGACTAAGATGGTGTTAAACGCCAGTAAGGAATACCTTACTGGGCGTTCAATGCCCACACTGGCTAAGAGCTTGGCGTTGAACGCTAGTGAAGAGGATATCACTGGGCGTTCAATGCCTATAATGGCATGAAAGTTGGCATTGAATGCTAGGAAGGAGGTCCCTCCTGGGCGTTCAACGCCCAAAATGGGAGAGAAGCTGGCGTTGAACGCCAGTGAAGATATCCCACTGGGCGTTCAATGCCCAAAAGGCCACAAGAGGTGGAGTTGAACGCCAGTAAAGGTGTTCCTACTAAGTATTTAACACCCACTGATGAAGTCCTTATTCAAGAATTAAAGGGAACCAAGGCTCATGTAGAGACCATAGAGGTCCCCTTGCAAGCACTTTTGCAATTCATGAGTTCTGATGAATACTCATCCTCTGATGAGGATGAGAAAACTAGGGAAGAGCAAGTTGCTCGGTATCTAAGAGCTCTCATGAAGCTAAACGCCAAGTTATTTGGTTCAGTAGAAGCTGCCTCAAAAGCTTCTGGATCCCGAACGCTTCCTAATTTCTTGCACCATAGGCACCATGACCTTTGAAAAGGCTCTATGTGACCTAGGGTCAAGTATAAACCTCATGCCACTCTCTGTAATGGAGAAGTTGGGAATCTTTGAGGTACAAGCTGCAAATATCTCATTAGAGATGGCAGATAAGTCAATGAAGAAAGCATATGGCCTTGTAGAGGATGTCTTGGTGAAGGTTAAAGACCTTTACATCCCTGCAAACTTCATAATACTAGATACTGAGGAAGATGACGATGAATCCATCATCCTTGGAAGACCTTTTCTAGCCACTGCCAATGCTATCATTGATGTAGTTAAGGGAGAACTGATTTTACAACTAGGGGAGGATCACATCTTGTTCAAGATGCCTCACCCCAACTCTCCCTCTAAGAAAAGAGAGATAACTGTGCAACACTTAGTGTTCTAACTATCTCTTTCAGTGCAGAGCTTTACTAAGCCCTCAGACACCAATTCTAAGTTTAGTGTTGGACAGCCATCAACAAGCACTGAGAACAAAGGTACTAAGAAGAAAGTACTTAAAGGCTGGAGGGACAAAAAGATCCCCATAGAAGGCCTCTCACCTAGCATGAGAATTGTCTTTACCAAGAAACCAGTCATACCACATACAGTGAGTCGTGTTTTGTCTCTAGAGCATGTGCAGTTCATCCATGAGAAGACAGGAAGAAAGTTCACTGTAAGGGGCGAAATTCTGAGCCCATATCAATCTCCGTAAAGAGCTAATCATCAAGCTAGTGACGTTAAAGGATCGCTTGTTGGGAGGCAACCCAACCATAGTTATTATTTATGTTTTTCTTTGAATTTAATTTTCTTAATTATTTTCTTTAAGTTCATGATCATGTGCATTAGTCAGAACAGAGACAGAAACGTTCAGAAATGGCAACAAAATACCTTGGAGTACATGTCTTGATAATGTTGAACGCCAGACAAGAAGGCAGAGTGGGCGTTCAACGCCCACAAGGGGTAACATTACTGGCATTGAACGCCAGCCCTGGAGCAGAGGCTGGGCATTCAACGCCCAACAGAGGCAGAAGACCTGGCGTTGAACGCCAGGAAGGAGGGCCCTCCTGGGCGTTCAACGCGCTGAGTAGAGCAGGAAGCTGGCGTTGAACGCCAGCTTTGGAGCATGAGCTAGCATTCAACGCCCATAAGGAGAGCAGGGAATTTGAATTCCCTAGCTTCTCAGGACCAATGGGTCCCACAGCATCATCACCTACCCAATGTTCTTCGCTCTTCTTTTCCACCCTCAACCAATCACATCCATATCACTCCCCCAAAACCATCATAACTCCCACCAACCCCTACCCACTTCAAAACCGAATTCTCCTCCCTTTTACCCCATCTATGACCGAACCCTAACGTAGCCCACTCCTATAATACCCCCTCTTACTAACCCTTCATACACACATTTCATACACCCTAAAGCCCCCCTTGGTTGAATTGCTCTTCTCCCTCCATCTCCATCTATTTTCTTCTTCTTCTACTCCATTCTTCTCTTTTGTTTATTTTTTCTCAAGGATGAGCAAAGTTTTAAGTTTGATGTTGGAAAAGCCTTGCTTTTTTGCTTTCCATTCCTACTTATGGCACCCAAGGTCGGAGAACCCTCTAGAAAGAGGAAAGGAAAGGCCGTAGCCGCCACCTCTGAATCTTGGGAGATGGAGAGATTCATCACCAAAGCCGACCAAGACCACTTCTATGAAGTAGTGGCAAAGTACAAGGTGATCCCTGAGGTCCCTTTTAAGCTTAAGAAGAACGAGTATCCGTAGATCCGAAATGAAATCCAGAGAAGAGGTTCGGAAGTCCTAACCAATCCCATCCAAGAGGTTGGGATCTTAATGGTGCAAGAGTTTTATGCTAATACATGAGTCACGAAAAACCATGACATTAGTGTGAACCCTCATCCTAAGAATTGGAGCATCATGGTCTGAGAGAGAATCTTGGACTTCAGTCCGGAAAGTGTGAGGTTGGCGTTCAACTTGCCTTTGATGCAAGGAGATCTACATCCTTACACTAGAAGAGTTAACCATGATCAGAGGCTGGATCAAGTGCTCTCAAACATCTGTGTGGAAGGAGCACAGTGGAAAAGGGATTCCTAAGGCAAGCCTGTCCAACTAAGAAGGCCTGACCTCAAGCCCATAGCTAGAGGATGGTTAGAATTCATCCAACGCTATATCATCCCCATTAGCAACTGGTCCAAAGTGACTATAGACCGAGCCATCATGATCCGTTGCATCATACTCCGAGAGGAGGTGGAAGTACATGAGGTAATACCTCAAGAATTGCACAAAGTGGCGGACAAGCCCACCACCCAAGCAAGGTTAGCTTTCCCTCATCTCATCTGTCACCCATGCAATTTTACTGGAATTGTCATAGAAGGAGATATCTTCATTGAGGAGGACAAGCCCATCACTAAAAGAATGATGGAGCATACTAGAGAGCCGGCACATAAACCACAACATGAGCATGTGGAGCCGCCTCAACATGAGATCCCTGAGATGCCTCAAGGGATGTATTTTCCTCTTCAAAGCTATTGGGATCAATGGCGTACTTCTATGGGAGAATTAAGCTCTAACATGAATCAGTTGAGGATGGAGCATCAAAAGCATTCCACCATCCTCAATGAAATGAGAGAAGATCAAAGAGTTATGAGGGAAGAACAACAGAGACAAGGGCGTGACATTGAAGACATCAAGCGCTCTATTGGATTCTCTAGAGGAAGCGGTAGTCGCCGTCATTAAGGTGGTCCCGTTCCATCATCCTTTATTTTTATGTTATTTTTCTGTTTTCCATTATGTTTTATTGTCTGTTCTCGTGTTCGTATTGCATGATCATTTCCATCTATGTCTTAAAGTTATAAAATGTTCCATATATCTCTCACCCCTACTTAAAAAAAATTTATTTGAAAAAGAAAATTAAGTTGCATGAATTTCGAGTTTATCTTAAGAATAGTTCAATTATCTTGATGTGGTGGCATTGTTTTTGTTTTCTGAATGTATGAATAAACAGTGCATATTTAAAATTAGAATTAAGAATGTTGGCTCTTGAAAGAATGATGAAAAAGAGAGAAGTATTATTGGTAATCTAAAAAATCTAAAATTTGATTCTTGAAACAAGAAAAAGCAGCAAAAAAAGAGCAATAAAAGAGTATATATATATATATATATATATATATATATATATATATATATATATATATATATTAATGCTTGCAAAAAAAATAAATAAATGAAAAAAATAAAAAGCAATAGAAAAAGCCAATAGCTCTTTAAACCAAAAGGCAAGAGTAAAAAGACAATAACCCTTTAAACTAAAAGGCAAGGGTAAATGGATCCAAGGCTTTGAGCATCAATGGTTAGGAGGGCCTAAAAGGAATAAAACCTTGGCCTAAGCACTTCAAATGAACCGTGTCCCTAACTATATGCTTGTGGTGTGAAAGTGTCAAGTGAAAAGCTTGAGACTGAGCAGTTAAGTTGTGATGCAAAGCAAAAAGAGTGTGCTTAAGAACTCTGGACACCTCTCTCTGGGGATTCTAGCAAAGCTGAATCACAATCCGAAAGGGTTCACCCAGTTAAGGGTTCCCTAGCCAGCATTCAATGCCCAAGGAGCATTCTAGCACATGGAGACCATTCAAGCTCAGCCCAAACACTCACCAAGTGGGCCCTCCGGAAGTGGATTTTTGGACTACAAGCCTAAGCCTATCATATTTCTATAATCCTTAGTCATTAGTTTAGTATAAAAAGGAGAATATCACCCTTTGTTGAAAACACAAGATCTCCTGGCATTTTCGAACCTTTCATTGTATAAGTCTCTAAACCTCCTAGGTTAAGGCTAGGAGCTCTGCTGAGTTTTATGAATTAATAAAAGTACTACTGTTCTATCTCAATTTGTGTTTGATTCTCTATTCTAAGATGTATCTTTGTTCTTCATCCTTATGAATGCGTTGAACCGGCACAAGGTTATCTCATTCTACATGGGTTCAGAGTGAGTCTTTCATTGGACAATGATGAACCACTAGCTTGATTATACATCTCTTAGAGGGCTAATCCACGACTTTGTTGGGACTTCTAGAGACACTAGTTCAGCCGAGGTATAGGGAGATTAGGGTCTTTATGGTAGAGGCTAGAACCAAGGTACAACATTCTCTGATCCGGAAGATTCGACCTTGTCTGTGGTGTTTTGAGTAGGATCATCAAGGAAAATGGACTGCAGGAGCTTCACCCTCAATCAGACTAAATCCGCAATAACCCTGGGTTTTAGCACTGGAGGAGAATCAGCGACCTCTCAAGAAAGGCGTTGATCACATACAGCCTACCATAGAAGAAATCATTCACAGTTGGCATAGACAGTGAGACCGAATTAATCCAGAAGAACAAAGCATCTCTGAAGCCTTAACCATCTTCTTATCATTGCATTCACCTTCAATTGAGTAACGTTATCTTTATTTTACTTTTATGTGCTTTAAACAAATAAACAACTTTTCTATCTGCCTGACTAAGATCTACAAGATAACCACAGCTTGATTCAAATCACAATCCTCGTGGGATCGACCCTGACTCACTCAGGTATTACTTGGACGATATTGTCCTAATTTGAGTTACAGTTTTGTCCTAAGTTTAATTTCAGTTACAGTTACAGCTTCTTCTTCTTCTTTAGCCTTAACAACTGCTTTGTCTGTTTCCTTCATTTATTTCCCTTTCTTTCAGTTTGCTATTGCGCTGGATACTTTAAACATGTCATTTTCTTCATCTTCTTCCTATTTTGGTTATTTTTATCGATCAATTAATTTCTACAATGCTTATGTTAATGTTAAAGTTGTAATTTTTTTTTTCAATTTTTTTGAAGATTCAGTACCAGCATTGACGAGAAAACACTCATTATTTGGAATTTCATATGCATTCACTCGTACACTGTATTCGCCTACTAGAAAATGTGTTTTCGATAATATCACATTAGCTTGATGCCATTGATCATTTTACGAATTTTAATAAGTTTGATCAATTTGATTAATTTTTAATTATATATTTGCTCATAGGTTTTCTTGTGCCTTATTTTGGTGGAATGATCTAATTGTCGTTTCTGTGGTGCTTGAAGGAACTATTCATTGAATTTTTTATCTTGATCTGCATTGTCTTTGAATTTGGCTACAGAGATGGGAACTCAGCAAGACAAGTTTGTTAGGTTAGTTTGATGAAAATGTGTGTTTTTATGTTATGATGAGGATGCTTCTGTATATGCTAATTTTAGAAGTATTATAGTTGCTATTGTAAGCACTCTTTACACTCATACTGTCTTAGTCACTGTTTCAGTCATCACTCACCATTCCTTCATTTTCTTCTCTTTTCATCATGCTTACTCATTGAGGTGATGCTGCTTCTGCACTATCCGTTTCCCACAACAATGCCACTCTTCTCTTCTCTTCAGATCTAAAATATTGTACTTGATATCACACACTCACACTATGAGAGACTAGGGATCCCAAATAAATATGGCTAACTTTTACAAGGATGTTTAGTTATCAATGATGACTTTATTCTTTTCGTTGAATGATCATACTTTGTTGTTGATGACCTGCAGATACACCTAAAAAATGTTATTGGCTTCTATTGATGAAAAGCACAAGGGTACTATGACTTTTTTCTATCTACCAATTGACTTTAAGGTAGAGAGCGCCTTTTCTCTAGTCTCCATTTAAACCAATGAAGCTTAGTTAATCCCTTTCCCTTTTTGATTTCAGAATAAATGCAATGTGGGCTACGCGTTTATCAACATGCTGTCGGCATCACACATTATTCCATTCTATGATGTTATTAGTTTTTGGTGCATATTTCTCATTGTAACTAATGTGTTTGATTATAACTAATGTATTTGATTTTGCAGACATTTAATGGGAAGAAGTGGGAGAAGTTTAATATGAAAAAGTTGCTCCCCTGGCATATGCACGAATCCAAAGAAAGGCTGCACTGGTAACAATATCTATCATTGATGCATGGAGGATCATACAAAGATTTACTTGTAAAATAATGTCCTAACTAATGTGTGTTTCTAGATTATACAAGATACAAGTGATTCGACTTTGGAGACAAAATAACATTTGCCAGATGCAGAGTTCCATGTATATTTATTTATTTTGCCAGGAAGCTTTCAAAAGAGAAAAGCTCTGAGCATTTTGGTTGATTGATTTGGACCGGAGGTAACAAAGGATTAAAGAATTGAATATTTAGGTGGTTTATTAAAATGTTGATATGGTAAATTTAGAATTGACTGGTTGATGGAGCAAGCCAACCAAGTTGTATAGAGGATTAGTGTATTAGCATTAATATATATATATATTCTACATGTATCTTTGACTCTAGATTGTTCTCTTGTTTTGGATAATGCTATTTATGATTTATTTTATTTTGTTTTATTGTTTAGAAGTTTGAAGTCATTTTTCTATTTTACTTTTTATCTCAATTATCTATTATCACCTTTTTATTAAAGAGAAAAAGTTATATTTAACATAAAAAGTATTCCAATTTTTTATATTATAAATTTGTCAAGATAGACACCAAAAAAACAATATTAAGATGCCTTTTTAAAATATTTTGAAAAACACTTTGACTACTATGTTTTCTATTTTGAATAAATAAATTAATTTCGTAATTTTATCTTATATGTATACTCATATTTTATTTTATCTTATATTGTGATTTGAATTATATTAATTTAATTTTATTTTTAATCTGATTTTATTTTATTCAAATAATTGTAATTTGTGTGGTATCAATTTGAATTTATTTTTGATGGCCTAAATGTAAAAATTTAGTAAAAATGATAATTAAAAAATTAGGATCAGCCATGGAAATTTGGTCCCTAAAATGTTTCGTTGCTAATTAGCAATCGATTTAGCGACTGAAATATTGGTTGCTAAAATACAGGTCCACACTTAGCGATCGAAATAATGGTCGCAAATTGGAGACCGAAACACTGGTCGCTAATTAGCGACTGAAAAGTTGGTCACTATTTAGCGACCGATTTATTCAGAGACCGATTTTGTTAGGGACCGAATTAGTGACCGATACTCTTTGGTAAGGGTTTGGTGGCCTTGTTACCAAATCGGTCGCTAAAATCGGTCGCTATTCTGGTAATTTCTTGTAGTGTCAAATCACGCGCTCCTTCTCCTTCTCTATTTTTTTTCCTTCTCCTTCTCATTCTCCTCCTCCTCGTATTTCTTTCCTTCTTCTTTTCCTCCTCTTTCTTCTTCTTTCCTTCTTCTTCTCCTCCTCTTTCTTCTCCTCCTCTTAGAGATTATCAATTCAATTCAATTTAATTCAGAACATCTGCATCCATTCAATTCAAAATAATTCAATTCAATTCATAATGAACCGAACATGTTATTAAGGTGAAACAATTGTATAGTACTAAATGAACGGAATATTATCCATTATATAAAATCAAATTCAAAACAACTTTCTGCATAATGAACTGAACATGTTATTAAGGTGAAACAATTGTATAGTACTAAATGAACGGAACATTATCCATTATATAAAATCAACTTCAAAACACCTGTGTCTATAATTTGGAGATTATCAATTCAATTCAATTCAATTCAATTCAATTCCATCCAATTCATAATGAACCGAATATGTTATTAAGGTGAAACAATTCTATAGTACAAAATGAACGGAACATTATCCATTATATAAAATCAAATTCAAAATAGCTTTCTGCATAATGAACCGAACACGTTATTTAGGTGAAATAATTGTATAGTACTAAATGAACAGAACATTAACCATTATATAAAATCAACTTCAAAACACTTGTGTCTACAATTTAGAGATTATCAATTCAATTCAATTCAGAACACCTGCGTCTATTTAATTCAATTCAATTCAATTTAGCAATTGCATTATATTCAATTCGATTAAAAAAATAATCCATTAGCAAAAGGTTGGTGTTGTTGGTGATGACGATAACGAAAGAGGAGAAGAAGAAGAAGAGAAGGAGGAGGAGGAGATGCAAAAGAAGAATCTGCGTGCGCGAAGAAGAAGGAGGAGGAGGAGGAGGAGGAGGATGAGGTGGTATGCGTGAATTTGAAAGAATAACATATATCCGATAAGATTCTTACATGTTCCATGAGATTAATTAAGATAACAAATAAAATAGTTATTAGGATTAGCGGTGTTCAAAAAAATTAATTTAACTAAATTGAATTGAAACTGTTAAAAATTAAACTTAAAATATAATTTTAATTGATTTTTATGGTTCAATTTGGTTTTAACTTTTAAACCAAAACCAAATTTACTGTAGTAACTTCAAAACTCCAAAAAGTAAAAAAAAAATCCTATAGTAACTGATAAACCTCTATTTCATGGTTTATCTTGTGCTCATTTGAGTGGATTTTATCAACTCTTTACCCACTTATTCATACTATTTGTATGGTTTTACATTTGCCTTCCTAATTATGTGCTTTGATTGAAAACATGCTTCTTTGGCCTTAAGTTCCCTATGTTTAAATCCTCTCTTATTACCATTAGATGCCTTGATATGTGTGTTAAGTAACTTCAGAGATTACAGGGCAGGAATGGCTCAGAGGATGGAAAGGAAGCATGCAAAAGTGGAAGGAATACAAGAAGTTGGAGAAATCGCTAAGCTGTCCAGCCTGACCTCTTTGCACTCAAACGGCTATAACTTTAGCTACAGAGGTCCAAACGACGCAGTTCTAGTTGCGTTGGAAAGCTAACGTCCGGGACTTCGATTTAATATATAATTTACTATAGTTTCCTTGACGCTAGGCGACGCAACTGCATGCTTCATGCGGCTGCGTCGCAGTGACGGAATTCCAGCGTGGTTGAATTCGAGACCAGCGAATTCTGGGCTGTTTCTGACCCAGTTCTCGGCCCAGAAAACACAAGTTAGAGGCTATAAAGTGGAGGAATGCATCCATTCATGAAAAAGGCTTTCATATTCACAATTTTAGGAGTAGATGTAGTTTTTAGAGATTTAGGATTTAGGACTTCTCTTAGTTTTAGGAGTGACTCTCAATCCCAGGTTCAATGTTCCTTTTATTTATTTTCCCAATTTAATTTGTATGTCAGATTTAAGTTCTTTTCTGAATACAATTCGAGGTATTTTCAGACTTAATTTTGCTTTGCTCTATTTATATGAATGCTTTTAATTTAATTTAGATATTTTCCCTTTTGGTCTTGGTTAAGAAATCAGTAACTCAGGAATTATCCAACTCAATAGCATAATTGATAATTGTTATCCTTGTTAATTGAATTGATCTTCAATAATCCCAATCTTTTCTTAGGAATTAACTAGGATTCAAAGATCTAACTAATTAGTCGCTTGACATTCCCTTGTTATAGCAAAGGTTAACTAAGTGGAATTAAGATTCAGTTTTCATCATCATTGATAAGGATAACTAGACTGGACTTCCAATTTTTCATACCTTGCCAAAAGTTTATTTTACAGTTATTTATTTATTTTATTTGTCATTTGAATATACCTGTGCCCATTGCCCAAACTCAACATCCCCCAGTTTACAAACTCATAACCAATAATAAGAACATACCTCCCTGCAATTCCTTGAGAAGACGACCCGATGTTTAAATACTCGGTTATCAATTTTAAAAGGGGTTTGTTACTTGTGACAACCAAAACTTTTGTAAGAAAGGTTAATTGCTTGGTTTAGTAACTATACTTACAATGAGAGTTTACTATAACTTCTAAACCATCAATCTTCAGTTCTTCAAAATGGCGCCGTTGCTGGGGAATTGCAAACGTGTGCCTTATTATTGGTTATTGTAAATATTTTATTTTTGCTTGTTTATTTATTTTTATTTTCATTTTTATTTTTGCTTTTTCTTAAGTTAAGAGGTTATTGGTTTTTATTTTAAAATTTTTATTTTATCTTATCTTATTTCAAAAATCAAATTTCAAAATTCAAAAATTTAAAATTCAAATTTCAAAAATTTAAAATTCAAATTTCAAAAATTCAAATTTCAAAATTTAATTTTCAATTTCAAAATTTAAATAACCTTTTAATTTAAATTTTATTTTTATTTTTGTTTTTAAATTTTTTGCTATTATGAACTCTCACCCCTTTGGCTATGAGTCTGGTTACAATTATGTTGCCGGAAGAAGAAATTACAATAAGAACAGGCATCAAGGTTGGAACAATCAAAGATGGGAGGAGCCACAAGGATTTGATCAACCCTCATGGCAACAACCACCTCCAATGGACTATCAACAACCACCACCATACGCCTATGAACCCCCTCCTCAACATAACTTTGGACCACCAAACTCACAAGCCTCTTTCCGCCATTCACCTCCATATGACCCTAACCCACATCCACCATACCAACCACCCCAATTCCAACCCAATTACTCACAAGAACCACCACTTCAATATTTACCATCTCCATATCCATCAATCCAAGAGCACTATGATCCTATTTATGAAAGCCGAGTGTATCAAGAGACAAAGGATCGTTTCAAAGAAACAGTGGATCGATTTCAGGCAACCATTCATCAATTGGGGCAAGCAATAATGAGTCAATTAGCTTCCCGATGTTTGGACACTCAAGGAACCCCATGGCTTCATGTGGACAATCTAATGAAGAACGTAGTATGAAGGAGATACTAGAAACTCCAGTGAACAGTACGGAGCATGACTTTGTACTAGAACGAGTAGAGGAAGCCGGAGTTATTGAAGAAGAAGAATTAGTTGAAGACTTAGGAGATGCTAAACCTCCTTGGGAAAGTCAAAACATAGAGCCTCCTTCCAAGATGGTTGCAATTGATGTTGAGGAGGGTGTACAACCTCCAAGGCATATCACAGTTGAAGACTTGGAAGAGGTTGATCAAGTGATGGAGATTCAAGAAGAAGAAGCACAACCTCCCATGCCTTTGGAAAGCAATGAAGAAGAGATTGAATTGGAAGAGAGCTACCAAGAGGAAGAGGTTGAAATTAAAGAAGCTTGCAAAGAGGTGGTAGTTATCAGAAAAGAGCACAAGGGACTGGAGCTTGCAATTCCATTAAAGATGCCTCCCACTAAGTTACCATCATCCTTCACAACATTCAAGTGGGTAAAATTCATATCCCTTAGCTTTCTAATCCCACTTGAATATGGGCTACTGGAGACGGATGGTCAACTTAGAGCTCTTTGTGGCATTAAGAGTAAGAGGAAGATGGCCAGTGGTAAGAATTGTCAAGCAAGGTTCAACATGATTGTGTGCTCAAAGTTTAAATGCAAAGGTTGGTGTAAAGCTCAACTGAATGGGTCTAGGAAGTTGTTTGGCCGCTTACGTGAGAATTCAGACTGCTTGCCACCCGGATGGAACAATATTGCTCAACCAAAAGACGAGTGCAAGGGCAAGGTCTGGGACCCCGGAATCTATTCTATCAATCACCACTCTTGGGGCCTGGTCACTTGCTTTAACTTACTTGAAGGCTTTCTGCGCCTAGTTTGGGATCCTGGAGGTTACTGGAGATACAAACATTGGTGGAGATTCCTGGATGAGTTCAAGCACAAGCCACCATAACAGGAAGCTCACCAAATGTCCAACTTAAGGACTCTAACTAAAAGTGCTAGGTGGGAGATAACCCACCATGGTATAATCATTCCTTTCTCAATTTTAATTTTATTTAGTTTTGTTTGTTTTTGAATTTTATTTTATTTTGTTATATTGAACCTGGAGTTTTGCATCACATTCATATTAACACTGCATTCTTCATTTTTTTCTCAGATAAAAAAAAAGAAAAAAAAAAGGATTTTCGCACGCGACACGACAGCGTCGCCGACGCGTCCGCGTCGTATGTGCGTTTGGAAGAAAATAAGGTTGAACAGAGAGTCATGCAAAAGCGTGGCTGGAGGCGCGCTAATGGCACGAATTGATCCACGCGACCGCGTCGCTGATGCGTCTGCGTCATATGAGAAACATGCCTCCCACGCGACCGCGTCACCCACGCGACCGCGTCACCTGAAAATCGACGTCAACCGGGTGCATGGCCGAAAGTTGAGCTGGAGTTAGGCTGGACTCGTGCTGGAAGCCTAAGCCTCACCACGCGAACGCGTGCCCCACGCGCCCGCGTCATATCCCCATGATGGCCACTCACGCGATCGCATCGACCATGCGACCGCGTCACCCTGGATTTTGGCAATACCAAGTTTCGAACAGAGAGTTGTGCGACCGCGAGGCTGCACTCGCGCCACTAGCACAAATCAAGTCACGCGATCGCGTGCCCCATACGTCCGCGTCGCCTGACCTTATTGCGCACCACGCGACCGCGTCACCCACGCGACCGCGTCGCCAGCGTCACACAACCTATCCAGATTAGTGCCAATTTTCTTATCTTTTCTTCTCTAATCCTAATTTTTTTCTATCTTTTCTTCTTTCTTTCTTACTTTATTTCTTTCCCTTCTCATTCTTCTTATCTTTTATTTTATTTTATTTATTTGCATATTTTCATTCATTGCATATTTTTATTTTTCTAAATTTATTATTTTACCATTGGTGTTCAAATGTTCTTATTCAACTGTTACATCTTTTCTGGTATTTTCTTGGTACTTAATGACTTGTTTAATTCTGATTCAGTAATATTATTTAAATCAATGCCAATCTTTTATATCTGTATTACTTTTGCATTGACATGAATTTATATTATCTCTCCTTCCCCACTCTCTTCCCCATTATTGTACATTTTGTACCACTGGCATGCCATGGCTTCTATTATTTTCTCACTTGCATGTTGTAGCTACCATGTAATTGAGACCCTTATTACTTGGCATTAACCCACCCATACTGTATTTATTTTCCTATCTTTATTTATGGGTTACTCTTCTTCCCTTTTTCTTTTAGGATGGCCACCCGGAAGAGAACCGGAAGACGTTTACATGGGGAGACAGGCAAGTCAATCTGCACAATCTATAGAGAAAAGCATCAGTTGAAGCCACCCGTCCACTTGCACATCTCAGCATGCACCGAGGACGGTGCAATCTTTAAGTGTGGGGAGGTCGATACCGATCTCCATGGGTTTGTACCTTTCTGTTTCAACACCAATGTTTAAATTTTCTTTGTTAAATTAGTTGTTGCATTTGCATGTTTATTTTATTTTATGCATTTAGTTACTACTTGGTTAAAATAATAAATTTCTTTTGAGACCCTATTTTTTAGAGAGAAATTTCACTAATTTAATTTGAAAATTTTTTGTTAAAACTTGTTTGAAGTTGTATTTGGAACATGGTTTTTGAGCCAAAGAACACACAACCTGTGAGATTTGAGCTTATTTATATGGTTACATTATTTAACCATAAATATTTTATTCCTGTGTGTTTCCTTCTCTATGATTGTAATCTATTTTTTGTTCTATTCTATATGTCCAATATTTAGTGTATTTACATGCTTGCATATGATTGAGGCCATTGTTTGATTTTAGCTCACTTATCCCAAAAATAGCCTACCTTTTACATCACCCTTGTTAGCCCCCTTGAGCTTTTAAATCCCTTCTGATTTATAACCACATTACTAGCCTTAAGCAGAAAAACAAAATAAGAATCCCAAGTTGAATCCTTGGTTAGCTTAAGATAGATATTGTGTAAAATTTAAGTGTGGGAAATTTTATGGGAACATGGGATGATATGAAAAAGTTGGGAATTAAATTGAATAAGTTATTTGAAAATTTGGGAAGCATGCTCATGTGAAATCAAAATAATTAAATTACCATGTGCATTGAAGAAAAATATATTAAGTAATTAAATAAGGGGATACAAAAAAAAAGAAGAAAAGAAAAATGAAAAAAAATATATTACCCCAAATGTTAATAAAAAGAATCAATGCACATGGGACAAAATTCGAAAATAAGTTTGATACATGAGCATGTAATACAAAAGTGGGAAAAATTTGGGTAGTTAGGTAAAGTATTTTAAAATTGTATAAAGTATGTATATGTTAGGTGAGATCTTAGACTAATCAAGGATTCACTTTACTAGCTCACTTAGCCTTATATATACCCTTACCTTTACCTCAACCCCATTACAACCCTGAAAAGACCTCATGATGTTTGCATTGGTACATTAAATATTTGTTGATTGGTTAGATGAAGAACAAGGTTTAGAAAGCATGATTAAGAGAAGAGTAGAGTGACTAACCCTAGACACTTGAGAGATAGAGTGATATACACTACCAGTAAGGGTTCAGTGCTTAATTCTATGTTCCCTGATTTTATGAGCTATCTTCTTACAAGTTTATTTACTTTTTATTGTATGATTTGAATTAGTGAAATCTGATTTATGTTTGTCTTGAAGAGCTTATTTACTTTTAACCAAGTAGGTAGAAACATTCTGCATATAGTTGCATTCATCTAGATAGGTTGCATTTCATACATTCTATCATTCCTCTTCACTCCTTTATAGCTTCTCTTGAGCTTAGCATGAGGACATGCTGTTGTTTAAGTGTGGGGAGGTTGATAAACCTCTATTTCATGGTTTATCTTGTGCTCATTTGAGTGGATTTTATCAACTCTTTACCCACTTATTCATACTATTTGCATGGTTTTACATTTGCCTTCCTAATTATGTGCTTTGATTGAAAACATGCTTCTTTGGCCTTAAGTTCCCTATGTTTAAATCCTCTCTTATTACCATTAGATGCCTTGATATGTGTGTTAAGTAATTTCAGAGATTACAGGGCAGGAATGACTCAGAGAATGGAAAGGAAGCATGCAGAAGTGGAAGGAATACAAGAAGTTGAAGAAATTGCTAAGTTGTCCAGCTGACCTCTTCGCACTCAAATGGCTATAACTTTAGCTACAGAGGTCCAAACGACGCGGTTCCAGTTGCATTGGAAAGCTAACATCCGGGGCTTCAATTTAATATATAATATGCTATAGTTTCCCTGATGCTAGGCAATGCGGCCGCATCGCAGTGACGGAATTCCAGCGTGGTTGAATTCAAGACCAGCGAATTCTGGGCTGTTTCTGACCCAATTCTCGGCCCAGAAAACACATATTAGAGGCTATAAAGTGGAGAAATGAATCCATTCATGAAAAAGGCTTTCACATTCACAATTTTAGGAGTAGATATAGTTTTTAGAGAGAGAGGTTCTCTCCTCTCTCTTAGATTTAGGATTTAGGACTTCTCTTAGTTTTAGGAGTGACTCTCAATCCCAAGTTCAATGTTCCTTTTATTTATTTCTCCAATTTAATTTGTATGTCAGATTTAAGTTCTTTTGTGAATGCAATTCGAGGTATTTTCAGACTTAATTTTGCTTTGCTCTATTTATATGAATGCTTTTAATTTAATTTAGATATTTTCCCTTTTGGTCTTGGTTAAAAAATCAGTAACTCAGAAATTATCCAACTCAATAGCATAATTGATAATTGTTATCCTTGCTAATTGAACTGATCTTCAATAATCCCAATCTTTTCTTAGGAATTAACTAGGATTCAAAGATCTAACTAATTAGTCGCTTGACCTTCCCTTGTTATAGCAAAGGTTAACTAAGTGGAATTAAGATTCATTTTTCATCATCATTGATAAGGATAACTAGACTGGACTTCCAATTTCTCATACCTTATCAAAAGTTTATTTTACAGTTATTTATTTATTTTATTTGTCATTTGAATATACCTGTGCCCATTGCCCAAACTCAACATCCCCCAGTTTACAAACTCATAACCAATAATAAGAACATACCTCCCTGCAATTCCTTGAGAAGACGACCCGAGGTTTAAATACTCGGTTATCAATTTTGAAAGGGGTTTGTTACTTGTGACAGCCAAAACTTTTGTAAGAAAGGTTGATTACTTGGTTTAGTAACTATACTTACAACGAGAGTTTACTATAACTTCTAAACCATCAATCTTCAGTTCTTCAGTAACATTCTTCAAAACTCCAAAATGTCATTTCTCTCTCTCGTTGTCATCGCTACCAACCTACTATTCCCATCATTATTGTCATCGTTGTTGAGCTACTCTCTGTCGCTAGTTCTGCAGTTCCGGCATCGCTCACTATCATCGACTTCTAACACAACAACACCATTCCTCTCTTCCCTGCTACCACCGCTACCAATTTACCACTGCCATCATCACCATCATCATCGTCGAAGTACTCTCTGTTGGCCAGTTTCACAGTTCTGGCGTTGTTCACTGTTGTTGTCGCTTTATTTCTATTTACAGTTTCGGTGGGGCTCTAGCTTCTATTCATCCTTTATTGAATCTTTATATTTGAATTTTGTTTGCTTACCCTTTATATGTTCCATTGCAAAAATCAACGAAAGCTTGTAGCTTTTTCAATTTTTATTATCTGAATTGCTTGCTTCATTGAACATTGGTTACAAGTTTACTGATTTTGTGCCTCTTTATTTGTGTGTCTAAATGATTAGTTAATGATACTCTACCATTTTATGGTAGTGAAACTTGGAGTTTTAATTTGTAATTGATGGATAAAACTCTCATATTCTAACATTGGTATGAAAGTTTAATTATGATTAGAATCCTTGTTGATGTTAGGGTTAAGTATGATTTTGGTCCCCAATGTAGAGGCCGAAAATCGATTTCGTCTCCAGTCTTTTTTTGCTACAAGATGGTCCCCAAGGTTTCAGTTTGTTTTAAAATCGTCCTTTCTACCAATTTTATTTTTTTATTACCAAATTACCCCTCATTAAAAAATTATAAAATAATATAAATATAAAATAAATAAAAGAAAAGAAAAGAAAGGGATATAGAGAATTGGGGGGAGAGAAAGAAAGGGGGGTTATGCGAACAGAAACGGGGAGGGGAAGGGGGGAGGGAAGGGAAGAAGGGGGAGGAAGGGGAGTTGAGGAAGAAGAGGGGAGGGGTTTTATACGTAAAGTAAAGAGGAAAGGGGAAGGGGTTATGCGAAGGGAGAATGGGGGGAGGGGGAGGGAAGAAGATGGGGAAGGGTCTTCGCTGTCGCCGCCACCGTTCTTCGCTGCCGCCACCGCTGCTCTTCTTTGCTCGATGGCCGTTGCTCGTCGTCGTTCAGGTGGCTCGCCGGCTTCTTCTTCTTCTTCTTCTTCTTTTATTATATTTGTTGATTTTTTATTATTGTTGTTTCTGGTTGATTCTACTTCTGATTAATTATATTGTTTCATTATTATTGTTGTTGTTGTTCTGTTTCTATTTCTGATCCTGCTTCTTCTATTTCTACTTGATTCAATTGTTGATTCATTGTTGTTGTTGTTGACCTACTGCTGCTTCTGTTTGATTAATTATTGTTATTGCTTCTGGTTCTGTTTCTGCTTGTGCTTCTGCTGGTGCTTCTGCTTGTGCTTCTGCTGGTGCTTCTGCATAATTTTGGGAAAGAAGGGGAAGAAGAGGGGAGGGAGGGGTATTTTCGTCCGAAGGACAATTTTAAAACAAACTGAAACCCTGGGGACCATTTTGTAGCAAAAAAAGGCTGGAGACAAAATCGATTTTTGGCCTCTACGTTGGGGACCAAAATCATACTTAACCCTTGATATTACTATATTGTGAAAACTGTTTGCAGTGTTTGGTCAAAATTACCATTAAGATTTGATAAACTTATCATCTTGATTCTTGATCTTAGATGTAGATTTGTAAAATCTTAAGGAAATAAGTTTGTAATTTTATAGTCAGTAGTTGACTAAAGAGAAATAGAATCATAAAGTAGAGAACCAAATTTTGAATCATTATGATTGTTATTATTGATCACTGTAACTACAATAGAGTAATATTGCAGTATATATAGCAATATGTATGCTTGGTTTGATTAAGTTAGGGGCTTCTATCTAACTAAATCTAATAGTCTAATGTTCACTAACCAACTTTCATTAACCATTTCACCTAATAATGAATTGATTTGGACTCTGATTAGCAAAGATACATTGATTGGGATAAGTGGATTTTGCTATTATTTATTTCATTTTGTGCTTTGCAAACCTGTGAAATTAATAAATAATTAGTTAATAAATTAGTTATTATTTAAAAAAAATTAAAAAATTAAATTTTATAGTTTAAAGAAGTAGAAATATTTAAAATATGAATTTTAACACTAATTTTAAAGATTTTAGCTCAAAATCGGGTCAACGGGTTGAACCGGTCGGACCAGATTCAAAACAGACCTAAAGCCTAATATGTTATATATAAGACCATAAACCCAAACTTCTTCCCCAAATCAGAAAGGGAATCACACTGAAAATTGGGGAGAGGGGGCAAACAAGAACCCTAATCCCCTCAATCTTTAAACATCTATATTACTAAATTTGGATCTCTGATCGCCGCACCATTTGCAGCCACGCGAGTACCGCGTCGAGCTCTTCAAAATCATTCAAACAAAGTGGTAAGAAACTTGTATTTTCTTACCCAGTCTTCTTCTCTTTAGTTTCAAATTTTGGGGCTTTGTTATTGAGAAATTGAATGATTTTGATGGTTTAGGTAAACTTTAGCAGCGGATAATCTTGGGGTTTTGTCAAAAAATACTAGTGGGTACAGTAAGAAACTATTAAACCCTTATACATTATTGAAATTGGTAACCTTATGTTGATTGTAATAAAATTGTGTGGTAGTAGATTAAATTGTATGAATTGGAATCAAATTGGTGGATGTTGGATACTTGATTTAAGCCTTGAAAGCTGGGAATTCATTTGGTGAGAAGTTGGAAACTTGGAGCTTATAGAGGAGAGGACTTTATGGTGTCGTGTGGCTTAGGGAGGAATTGGCCATGGTATGGTTTTGGTTTCTCGTAGTTAATGTATAATGTCACGTAAAAACTTAGGCTAGTTGACTGTAGGATAAGTTGAATTATATGAATTGTTGAGGATTAGTGACTATTATTGGAAATTGTTGAATGGATGTGATGAATTTTGTATGTTGGCATGTTATGGCTTGAGTGGGAAGTGTATGAACATGGTTAGGAACATTTGGGACTGTTTTGGTTGTGAAATTATTGGTTTGAGATTGAGAATTTTGGAAAGTTAGAAATTTTGTAAACTTTAGTAAAAACTGATTTTTGACCAATTTCAGCGGGCCATAACTTGGCTTTCGGTCCCTCAAATTTTGTCAAACTTATCTTGAATAAAAATTGGATCTGTTAAGTTTACAACGTTTAAGAACGAACCAAAAATGATTTTTAACGAAAAGTTATGCGCGTTCAAAGTTGGTTGTGTAAATTTGTTTTTCTGCACACTTGATAGCTTTTTGGAAAAAACACAAGGCATGCGTAGCGAGAATTTTCCTCTGTTCAACACATTCGCATACGCATGAGGCATTCGTACGTGGGAATGACCAAAATTTGAACGTATGCGTACGCGGCGGTGTGCTTGCTTATGCGGAATTGCAAAAAATTGCATCTATGCGTACGCAATGGGCGGCATGCCTACGCATGACGACCCTATTTTTGCAAAAGTTATATCTTTGAGTTTTTAACCTATCCTACAGCTTTCCAAACCTCTATAAAGCCAATTTAGGGACCGATAGCGAGTTTTCAAACTTTGAAAAAAGGGTGATCATGTTAAATGAGTTAAGTAGAGATTGAGAGGGAGTTTGGAAGCGGATAACTAATTTAATGAGGTGTTAGTAATATTGTATGAGAGGAGATTGATAAAGATGATGATAATAATAATAATAATAATGAATTGCAACTGAATGAGATATGAATTAATGATGATGATGATGACATTGATGAATGATGAATTAAAAATCTATTTGGTTTGAGCATTTGAAATTATCTATGACACGAGTTTCCCTAGGTATACTTAGTGGCTTGCCACTACTTGCTCCAGGTTGAGACTTAATACTCTGTTAAGTCTCTGTTACAAGATGTGACCGGGAACTTTAACTCTATGGGTTCCCCCATGGGCATATATATATTTATTTAAGTTTAGGGTTTTCTCCATCGATATTTTTGAGCTTGGGGATGTGCGCACAAAGGGTCTGTCCAAGATTAGCTACCGGACATATCGGGTTTGGCTATATAACCAATAGATGAAACTCATCAGCCATAGGATAGGCATACATCATATGCATTTGTATATTTTTCTTGAGCGTGCATTATTTTGGTTTGCCTAACTGCTTAACTATACTTATCTACTACTTGCTCTACTTGCTGTATCTGTAACCTATCTGTGCTTTCTTTGCTTGAATTATATGTATATTTATATATACTCTGACTGGCCTTAGCTTCGCAGGTCGAGTTTAGAACTTGATATTTGTATCATTTGGAGCTCTGATCTTTATATCTATTTTATCCTTCTTTTCGATCTCATTTATCCATTTTATGCTTATCCGTACGAGTGTGATGCTATATTTCTGTTTCGACTTTGTTTAGCTTTTTCTTCAAGGCTTGCTGTTATAATTTCTTCGAACTATATTTATATATGTCTCTTTTTTTTAGAGGTCGTAATACCTCGCCATCTCTGCTTTACGACTTAACTGTAAGGCTCTGTGTGGTAGGGTGTTACATTATGGTATCAGAACAGTTCGTTCCTATAGAGCTTGAGGGATGGACTGACTATGGTTCATGGCATACTTTGGTGGTGTGTATATGCTAATTAGGATATCTAACTAATATATGTGGCATACTTGTTCATGAGCATGCATTTGTGACTTTAAAGCACTAGACTTGATATATCGAGACTGATCACCTTGATATCGATTATTTGGTGTCAACAAGAACCAAATGGTGACTCATGGACGCGGACATGTTTGAGGTCAAGTACGAAGAGGTAACGAGGTAGCAGTACTGATAGGTAGTCTGATTGACTTCATATTCGCGATGGAGAACGTGGCTACTACCATTTATGCTACTACTACCGTGACCAACCGAGCTTTGGATAGACTGGAACAACAAGCCGTAAGTGGCAGGGAAGGCGGTAATTGATGAGAGGACTTTTGACGGTTTAGAAATTCACAAATGAATTCTCGTTGCAAGTATAGTTTCTAAACCAAACAATAGTCATTTCATACAAAAATTTGTTTGTCACAAGTAACAAACCCCTGAATTCTATAAACCGAAGTATTTAAACCTCAGGTCGTTCTCCCTAGGAATTGCAATAAAGTGTCTTATTATTGGTTATGGAGCATGTTTTGGGGTTTTTGATAAGAGACATGAAATATAAATGGCAATGAAAATAAACTAATAACTAAAAAGACCTTAGCAAGGATTGGTGGTCAAGGATCTCTATCCTAATCACTATCCACAACATGAGAATTGGCAAGGATCAACCCCACTAAGTCATCCTCTAACTAATAAAGGAAAGTCAAGTGAGCTATGTCAATCCAAGACCATAAGTCCTAGTTCTCCATCAAATCAATTAGCGAGATCTAGCGTTAATGGCTCCCAATCGTCATTCACTTGGACATTAGTAACTCAAGAGTTCCTAAGTTACCTTCCCAAGCCAATAGCATAAAATTCTACTCTAAAATCCAACCAAGCATTTTATCAAACAGTTGGAAGGCATAAAAGGAAAACATAGTAAAATTGCAAGGAAAGTAATTCTACACTACTCAATTGCAAGGAATTAAACAACAACAAATCAAATGAACAATAAAGGAACATGAATCATAAATTGCATTAAAGGAGAATGGAAGAACAAAGGTGCATTAACATAAAAGTAGAGAATTACAAGAATTAAATGCTAAACTAGAGAGAGGAGATGTAGAAGAAGAAGAAATTACAAAAGAAAAGTAAATCAAAGCATGAATTAAACCTAGATCTAAGAACTAAACCTAATCCTAATTCCTAATTCTAGAGAGAAGATGGAGCTTCTCTCTCTAGAAAACTAACTAAAGGTTCATGTTGACTAAACTAATTGCTCCCCCTTTGCTTGGACTTCAATTCTGCATGAAATACATTCAGAAACAAGTTGGATTTGGGCCTAGGCAGCTCAGAAATTGCCCCAGCGTTTTGCCTTTAAGTGGGCCACATGAGAGTATCGGCGCGTGCGCATCGATTGGCAAATTTTTCATCCGTGCGGACGTGGCATGTATGCTTGCGTGTCTCTATGCGAAACCACTTCTGCGCGTGCGTGCCTTGTACGCGTGTGCGTCCATTGATGCACTCCCAATCTTTGTTTCTTCATGCATTCTCCCTTTTGCATGCTTTTCTCCTCATTTCTTCCATCCAATACTTGCCTGAAATCACTCAACAAACACATCAAGGCATCGAATGGAATTAAAGTGAATCAAAATCACCAATTTAAGGGCCTAAAAAGCATGTTTTTACACTTAAGCACAATTCAAGGGAGAATTACAAAACCATGCTATTTCATTGAATAAATGTGGGAAAAAGGTAATAAAATCCCCTAAAATAAGCACAAGATAAACCACGAAATCGGGGGTTATCAAATCTCCCCACACTTAAACTAAGCATGTCCTCATGCTAAAATCAAGAAATAAGAAAAGGGTATTAACACTTATTCAATGCAAGCTAACTAAATGCAATCTATCTATATGCAACCTTTTTACATGAATGCAACAGCTTAGTCAAAGTAAATCAACTTCCAAGAATATACATACAAGTACAAGGGCTAAGGCAATTGTAGTCAAACAAACCCATAATTGAATTGAATCATTGAAAGATTTTCCAAACTTGCAAGAAAAGATGATCATGGGTGGAAACATGTAATTGAGCAATCGAACCCTCACCGGATGTGTATCCGCTCTTGTCACTCAAGTGTATGGGGTTGGTTCACTCAATTCTCCCCTAATCATGCTTTCCAAGATTTATTTTTCATCTAACAATCAACAATTATTTCATGAATGCATACAAATATCATGAGGACTTTTCCATAGGTTGTAATAGGGCTAGGGTCAAGGTAGGATGCATATGGTCAAGTGAGTTTGAAATTTGAATCTTTGATCAAATTAAATTTCCCACCTAACTTATGACTACCTATACAATTCTAAACAAACCTAACTACCCATTCTTCACTTTTTCACACACTCATGCATTCTCTTTTGATCACCACACATATGCATTGATTTTTATTGAACCTTGACTTTAGCGCATTTTTGTCTCCCTTTTTATTGCAATTCTTTTTCTTTCTTTTTCTATTTCTATTATATTTTTTTTCAAACTAAAGTGTATACAAGAACATGAATGCATTCACACATGATTAATACATGAGTATGTACCTAATTCCCAAGATTCTCAACACAAATACAAAAATACACTTTTATCTCTACCCAATATTCGCAACTGTCCCAAAATCAAATGATAAACACTCTCACTAGCCTAAGCTAATCAAAGATCCAAATTAAGGGATATTTATTGTTTTTCACTTAGGCTTGTAATGTGCTACAATTAAGAACAAATGGGTTAAGCATAGGCTCAAAATTGGCTAACAATGGAAGATAAAAGGTAGGCTATTTGGGTAAGTGAGCTATTTGAATAATGGCCTCAATCATATAAATGCATGTAAGCACAAAATAATGGACATATAGAATTAAACAAATCAAAGATTACAATCATAGAAAGAGGATGATGCACACAAGAATGAAACTAAGTGGCTATATCATGTAGCCACACAATTAGGCTCAAATCTCACATGCTTGTGTTCTTAGCTCAAAAACATGATCCACAAAGTATATAATTAAAGCAAGTTCTAAATAAAAAAAATTTTCAATCAATTGGGGTGCCCATATAGATAAAATTCTTGAAAAATTTCATTATTTTGACTAAGCTTAATATATACATATGAAAAATAAGAAAATGCAACTAAGAATCCTAAAATGAAATGCAAAAGTGTTGGGATTAGAAACTTGTTACCCAAAACCGCCAAGTGGTCGGACGACCTCCCCACACTTAAAAGTTTGCACCGTCCTCGGTGCACTAAATGAGCAAGGGGGTACGGCGACTCTCCGAGTTGCCACCTTCATTTGGTAGGTTAACCGGTTGCGGCATGTTCTTCCTCCCGCTTCCATTTTTGCTTTTGGTGCATCGATCATGAAAAACAAAATAAACATCGTAAGATGAAAACATACAAAAGCTAGGAAGTGTGAATTGTTGGAATGAGGTGAATCACTAATTGAGTGAGTGAATTAGTGTGACATCGATGAAAAATAGGTGTCTGGGTTCTAAAATTGCGCACGGTTTAGAATGCACACACACGCTAGTATAAAAAGCCATGTCACATTTACACGAAAGAAAACATACACTTCACTCATTCTAGTGTGCTTGAAGTACTTCAAAAGAAGACTTGTAGGTTAAGTCAACCAAACAAGTAGTGAAGAGGCATGAAAGCATTCAAGTAATTAATCAAGCCATTGTGAAATTGGATAGTGCATGGACATTTATTGATGTGTAGGTAGACTTAGTGAACAAAATGGTATATGAAACTCACACAACAATCAATGACACATATTGAAGTTGTTGCCACACCAAAGTGACATAGAGGTGAAACACATGGATGCTATGGAACTTAAGAAAAAGAGGATAGAAGTAAAAATCAATCACATAGCAAGCATAGTCCACAAAACTTGAAAAGCTAAAAAATATGTCACTTGGTAAGCTTCCGATCCAACTTCACAACTCTACAATCTCAATGCATGAAATAAGTGATGCTCTGAACAAGCATCCTAAAAAAATGCATTGATAATGTACAATTGCCTAACAATGGATAATGAAAGCATGGTGGCTAAAACATGCAATTCAAAGAGTTAAGATGCATGAAGGCAACGTAACATGTACTTGGTATTCAAAGACATTAAGCATGAAAAGTTCCAAACCAAGTAACCAAATACAACCACATCACAAAAATCCAACAATGACAACTAAAATAATGATATTAAACTAGCATCCCATTAGTAATAAGCAGCAGTAAATGGTAAACAAGATTAGTAATCCAACACTTATAATAGAAAACAAAAATTAAACTAACTAACTAACTAAAAGAAATGGTGTTACCTAATGCTTGGTAGTGTTGGATGATGTTTGAAGGGTGGAAAGAGAAGAGAAGAAGGAAAAGAATGGAAAGAAGAGAAGAAAAGAGGGTGAGTGAAACAGGGCAATCCATGCATGCACGTCATGTGTGCGTAAGTATGGATTGATGAAATGGAAGCGACGCGTACGCGCGGCTGACGCGTACGCGTGCATGGCAAAGCAGAGAGTCGACGCGTACGCGCAAGGTACGCGTGCGCGTGCCATAGGGCACAAAGTTGGCACCCTTCAGGCACAACTCTCGGGTGAATGTATGGGAAGTGAAAAAATTTAATTCACGCGTACGCGTACATGACGTGTGCACGTGGATGGCCGAAAATTATTGGGAAGCACGTGTACGCGTGGATGGTGCTCTGTTTTTCAAAATGTTTCTACGTTTTTGCACCAAACCAAGCATTCCAAACCTCCAAACAGCTACCAAAACATCACAAAACCTTATTTAACCTACTAGACTCCCAATTAAACTCAACTAATCAAACAAAATATAAATTAAACCTATTTTACTAATATGTAAAAAAGAGAAAAAATAAAGAGATGTTACCATGGTGGGGTGTCTCCCACCTAGCACTTTTGTTTATTGTCCTTAAGTTGGACTTATGGGGAGCTCTTCATCAAGGTGGCTTGTGCTTGAATTCATCTTGGAACTCCCACCAATGCTTGGTTCTCCATTGTGCCCCAAGATTTCTTATTTTTTGCACCAAGTGTTGATGGAGTTCTTTACAAGCTTGGGGCTCCCAAAGTTGATCCTCGTCTTGTGATCCGGGATCCCACACTTTATTTTCACACCCGTCTTCAAGTTGATCATTATTATTAGTCCAACCGGGTGGTGAGTAAGGTGAATTCTCAATAAAGTGGCCGACAATCCTCCTAGACCCCTCTAGTTGAGCACTACTCCAACCTTTATATCTCATGTTTGAAGCATCAACCATAATGAGTCTTGATTTGCAACGCCAACCACAAAACATTTTTCTTTTATGCTTCATCCCACAAAGCTCCCTAAGTTGGCCATCTATTTCAAGAAAACCATATTCAAGTGGTATAATACTAATAGAAATGCATTTCACCCACTCAAATGAAGGAGTAGATGGCAACCTAGGTAAAGAAGCGTCCAAGGGTCTTGACAAAGCGTATTCAATTCCCATCCTCCTTTTTCTAAGGATCTCCACCTCTTCACAAGTTTTCTCAAATGTGATCATTTGTTCAACAAAATTATCTAAGCCTTTTCCCATACTCAAGTCATAATTAGGAGGGTGAGAAACATTTACCTCCACAACACTTTCAAACGCAACGGGAGAAGGTTCTTCATGCTCAGGATTCTTCACCACTAAGACTTGATGCTTGATCTTCATCACCAAGGGGACTCAATTCTTGCTCTATCCCATCCAATTCTTCATAAGGGATATGCCTTGGAGGTTGTGCACATTCCTCCTTAGCATCAAATTCAATCATCTTGGAGGGATTTTCTTCAATCCTAGACTCCCAAGGTGGTTTCGTATCTCCTAAGTCTTCAACGACTTCTTCCTCTTCTTCAACAATTGTAGCTTCCTCCAATTGTTCCAATACGAAGAAACTTCCCTCATTCTCCACCAATCTCTACTTCATGTTATGCTCTTCATTTGTTTCTCCACATGTAACCATGGGAGTTCCTTGAGTATTCAAGCATTGGGATGCTAACCGGTTTACCACCTCGTCCAAGGCGGCCATGAATTATTGCACATCCCTTTTCATCCCCTCTTGTCCTTGAACAAGAACATCAAGGATGTCATCCATTGGAGGTTGGAGTGGATGGAAGGGTTCATCAATTTGGGGGAAGAATTCATAGTAGGAAGATGGTTCTTTTTGGTAGAGTTATGGTGGTTCAATATTTCCCATTCTTTCCACTTGTTGCACAACACACTCCATGGTTGCTTGAAATTGATCCAATGCTTCCTTGAGACGATCCCTTGACTCTTGTTCCACTTGGATATCATGAGTAGGATCATATGGCTCTTGGATTGAAGGACATGAGTATTCTTACATAGGAGGCTGTGGTGGAAAGTAGAGTTCATCTTGTGGTTGAAAATTTTTATATATTGGAGGTGGTTCATCTTGGTAATAATATGGAGTGGTCGGCTCTTGAAAATGTTGATGTTGGAGTAGGGGTGGCTCTATGTGTGGTTCATATGGCTCATATGATTATTGGTAGGATGGATATGGATTAGGGTCATATGAAGATGGTTGGTAAGAAGGGGCTTGTGAGTATGGTTGAGGGTTTTGTTGGGGATATGGCTCATAGGCATATGGTGGTGGTTCTTGAAAGTCACAAGGGGATTCACCATAGCCATTAGATTGATATGCATCATAGAATGGCTCTTGTTTATAGTATGTTGGTGGAGGTTATTGCCAAGAAGATTGATCATATGCATATGGCTCCTCCTACCTTTGGTTATCCCATTCTTGATACACATGTTCATTGTAGCCCTCATTTCCTACAACATAGTTAGAAACAAACTCATAGCCAAAGTGAGAATTCATGATAGCAAGAGAAAATGAAAACAAAATCAAATAAGAAGTAAGAAAATTAAATCCTAAAACTAGCAAAAACTAACAAAGAAGCAAAAGGTAAACCTATTTACAATATTCACATATATACAATAACCAATAACACAACACCATTACAAGTCTCCAGCAACGGCGCTGTTCATACCCTGGGTCGAGCTGTCCGAACCGGGATGTTCAGTAGCAAAGCGACCGACATGTTCAGGTCAAGCGGACCGACTTCTTTGCGAAGAACTCGGCCAAATCGACAGGAAAGCCCAATAAAGGGCCCAAATGAAGGGACACAGCCCAATCCAAAGGCAGCCTAAGCCTACAGAGAGAAGGTCGGTTCCGTTGAAGATAAGCTGACCTCACCATAAGATAAGATAAGATAAGATAACTAACTTATCTTATCTAAAAAGGTCACTCTACACCACTATAAATACACTGGAGCACCCAGGTATAACTCATACTCTGATTCTACTAAAAACCTGCTTAATACCCATGCTAACTTAATGAAGAACAGGTACAGGCACTACTGGAGGCAGGATTCATAAGAGAAGTCAAGTGTCCGCTATGGTTAGCCAACATCGTCTTGGTGAAAAAATCAAATGGGAAGTGGCAAATGTGTACTGATTACACCGATCTCAACAAAGCTTGCCCAAAAGATCCTTACCCACTCCCAAGTATCGATGTTCTGGTAGATGCTTCCTCCCGATATAGATACCTCTCATTTATGGACACATATTCGGGATACAACCAAATCCCCATGTATCCACCAGATCAAGAAAAGACCTCATTTTTAACACCAAAAGCAAATTACTGCTACATCGTGATGCCTTTCGGTCTCAAAAACGCGGGTGCTACTTATAAAAGACTAATGAACAAAGTTTTCTCAGACCACATCGGAAAAATCATGGAAGTTTTGGTCGACGACATGTTAATAAAGACACAAAACGAAGACACACTACTGTCCGACCTGACTCAAGTGTTCGACACTATAAGGAAGCATGACATGCGACTCAATCCCGCAAAATGCACCTTTGCAGTAGAAGCAGGAAAATTCCTAGGTTTCATGCTCACACAAAGAGGAATTGAAGCAAACCCGGATAAATGCGAAGCCATACTCAACATGAAGAGCCCCACCTGTGTCAAAGAAGTGCAGCAACTCAACGGGAGATTGGCCGCCCTATCCAGATTCTTAGCAGGAGCAGCGATAAGGTCTCTCCCCTTCTATGCTACTTTAAGGAAGGGAAAGCAGTTTGAATGGACGACAGAATGTAAACAGGCCTTCCAAGACTTCAAGGAGTTCTTAGGACGGCCACCTATCTTGTCTCGACCACGAGAAGGAGAACCGCTCATATTATATCTCGCAGTAGGAAGCCGGGCAATAGCCTCAGCACTAGTCAGAGAAGACGAAAGTGGGCAACAACCTGTATACTTCATTAGCAAAGCGCTACAGGGATCTGAGCTGAACTACCAGAAGATAGAAAAGTTTGCCTATGCTCTCATTTTAACATCTCGACGACTTCGCCCGTACTTCCAGGCTCACACCATTAAGGTTCAAACCAACCAGCGCATAAAAGGAATACTGCAGAAAACAGACTTAGCAGGAAGAATTTTACAATGGGTAGTAGAATTATCAGAGGTTGACCTCCAATACGAACCTCGGACGGCCATCAAATCGCAGCATCTGGCCGACTTTGTTGCAGAATTCACAAATGCCCTGGAAACCCCCACAGAATGGAATCTCTATGTGGATGGTTCTTCAAATAAAATGGGAAGTGGCGCAGGCGTGATAATAGAAAGCAATCAAGGAACCCAAGTCGAGCTCTCCCTCAAGTTCGGGTTCCCGGCCTCGAACAACCAGGCCGACTATGAAGCTTTATTAGCTGGTTTGAAGCTGGCTAAAGAGGTTGGAGTTCAAAAACTCAACATTTACAGCGATTCACAAGTAGTCACCTCACAGATAACAGGGAGTTATCAAGCCAAGGACCCTGCCATGAAAAATTATTTGGATAAAACCAAGGAACAGCTCGGACAACTCGGGGAATATAAGATCTGCCACATACCCCGCGAGCAGAATGCCCGAGCTGACGCACTCTCGAAACTAGCCAGCACCAAACCAGGGGGCAACAATAGAAGCCTCATTCAGGAAATACTACAGAACCCATCAATCTCAGAAGAGGGAAAAGTCCTGGCCATAATAAATCGGGACCAAGGATGGATGACCCCCATAATCAACTACCTCAAAACAGGAACACTCCCTACAGAAAAAAAGGAGGCAAAGAGGTTAAAAAGGGAGGCACAGTACTACACCATCATAAACAACATCCTCTACAAAAGAGGGATCTCAATACCATTACTAAAATGCGTGCCGACCTCCAACACAAGGGAAGTACTAGAAGAAGTACACGGCGGCATTTGTGGCAATCATCTTGGAGCACGGGCTCTTGCCAAAAAAGTACTCCGGGCGGGGTTCTATTGGCCAACTCTACAGAAAGAAGCTACAGAATTTGTAAAGACATGTCCACCATGTCAGAAATATGCCAACTTTCACATCGCCTCGCCAGAAGAGCTCATCAGCGTGACTTCACCTTGGCCGTTTGCAAAATGGGGACTTGATCTTCTCGGACCCTTTCCCCAGGGATCAGGACAAGTAAAATTCCTCATAGTCAGAGTAGACTATTTTACAAAATGGATTGAGGCAGAGCCCCTAGCCAGCGCCACCGCTCAAAGAAGTCGGAAATTCCTATACAGGAACATTGTCACGAGGTTCGGGGTTCCATACTCCATAACCACAAACAATGGCACTCAATTCACAGACGTGGGCTTCAGGAGACTAGTAGCCGACTTGAATATAAAGCACCAGTACACCTCCGTTGAACATCCACAAGCCAATGGACAGGCCGAAGCTGCTAACAAAGTTATATTGGCCGGGTTAAAACAGAGATTACAAGATGCAAAGGGAGCATGGGTAGAAGAGCTTCCACAGGTCCTATGGGCATATCGAACGACGCCACATTCCACCATAAAGGAATCCCCCTTCCGATTAGCATATGGAATAGAGGCAATGATTCCGATAGAGATTGAGGAAGGATCGCCCAGAGTAGTTCACTACAATGAGGGAGCAAACTCCCAACTCCAGAAGGAAGAGCTCGACCTGCTACCCGAAATCCAAGAAAGAGCTCGGATCAGGGAAGAAGCGCTAAAATGTCGAATGGCTTCCAGATATAATCAAAGGGTAGTGCCAAGAAGTTTCGCAGAAAATAATCTCATCCTAATCCGAAATGATATCGGCACAACTCGACCAGGAGAAGGAAAATTGACAGCAAACTGGAAAGGACCCTATCGAGTTGTAGAAGTACTTGGGAAGGGCTACTACAGACTGTCTGAACTCGATGGACGAGAGCTTCCCAGATCATGGCACGCCTGTGACCTAAGAAGGTACTACAGTTAGAAAAGATAAAGATCTCATTGTTGGATGCACTCTTTTTCCTGAAAAGGTTTTTTAACGAGGCACCAAATTGAGACTCAGACACTATCCGCCTTAAAAGGATGATCTCATATGTATATATTTGCACTTTTCCTTTGAATAAAATATATCTTAGATATTCTACAAGTGTTCAAGACGCATTAATCTGAAGCATTCATCGTCCGATTATAAAGCAACCGATCGGCAGAAAGTGAAAAATAATTTCACTGCATGATCACGATAAAGACAACCATCCGATAAAGGTGAAAACGCGTTTCACCCAAAGGACGATCTAGAAAGGACAACCACTTTCTACAAATCGGCAAAGATGAACACAGAATAATGTAAGAAGTTATCGAAAGTGATCTAAAAAAGAACCTGACGAGGTCTTACGGATTGCTAAAATAATAACTTAAAGACGGGCCGACGTTACGAAGTCGGACCAAGTCAACCCAAGTTATAAGTAAACCCTGGAAAGAGGTCTGGCCAACCCTATTAAAGAGGATTACTTTAACTTAGAAGGGCCCGACATAACAAAGTCAGCCAAAAACCAAAAAAGTTATACAAGTAGTCCCTGAAAGAGACCTGACAAAGGTCCAAAAAAGAGGATTACAAAAGTAACTTAAAGGAGACCGATATAACGAAGTCGGACTCCTACTACTAAAAAGTTATTTGCAAAAGTAACTTAAAGGAGACCGATATAACGAAGTCGGACTCCTACTACTAAAAAGTTATTTGCAAAAGTAACTTAAAGGAGACCAATATAACGAAGTCGGACTCCTACTATTAAAAAGTTATTTGCAAAAGTAAATTAAAGGAGACCGATATAACGAAGTCGGACTCCTACTACTAAAAAGTTATTTGCAAAAGTAACTTAAAGGAGACCGATATAACGAAGTCGGACTCCTACTACTAAAAAGTTATTTGCAAAAGTAACTTAAAGGAGACCGATATAACGAAGTCAGACTCCTACTACTAAAAAGTTATTTACAAAAATAACTTAAAGGAGACCAACATAACGAAGTCGGACTCCTACTACTAAACAAGTTATAAAAGTAGTCCCTGAAAGAGATCTAACAAAGATCCAAGAAAGAGGATTACAAAAACAACTTGGAGGACCAACTTGAAGAAATCGGTCATAGATCGTCAGAAACACAAGCAAGAACGAGAAAACCGAAGAACAAGTTAAGACCCACATAACCACAACCACAAAAGGATTCAAGTACAAAGCAATCCAAAAAGGTCAAGCTGCAAGGTGCCAGCATCCTCAAAAAACAAAAAACCAAGTTAAGCGTGAAAGCATGATATAATCCACAAAGTTATAAAGATTCAGAGGCCACCAAAATCTACCTCAAAAGCTAGAAAGTTACTTTTGTTTGTCAAAACAAAAAGTTGCTAGGCAAGCAAAGAGAAAGTATCAACAGTTAACAAAAAAGAGTTTAAAAAACCCACAAGCCGGGCCAACTACGAAAATATCCAGAACAAATGGGCTAAAGGTCAGAAGACTATTTAGCAAGCATCAGTTCGAGGAGACGGAGGGCGAGTCTGGAGAGGAACAGCATCCACAGTACCATCATCCCGGTTTAAGATCTAACAGTCAGGATCAGAAGCGGGAGGGCTGACCTCGGCGGGAACGGCAGGAGTCGACACCTTGGCAGAGGATACGGGGGGAGGTTCGACATCATCCTTATCCTCGTCATCAGGGACAACCTTGCCATCTCTGACAACGTTATCTAAGCTAAAGAGGGTCAGGTCGGCCTCGGGAGCAATAACCCGAACTTGTTCCTTCAGGTTCTCATAGGCAGCAGTTACGCTGCCAACAAGATGACCTTGGAGTTTGGAATAATTAGCTCGGGCATTCTCCAACTCCTCTCTCAGACGCAACACCTCCCGATAAGATGTCACATAACTATCCTTATGTCTCATAGCCGTGTCCTCGGCCAGTCTCACAGAAGCTGCTAGAGAAGTGGAACTCGCCTTCTCATTCTCCAAAACTTTTTCCAACTTGGCCACCCTCACTTCAAGCTCCTCCTTCAAACCTTTCATCCGATCAAACTCCTGTTTGGCCTCCTCCATGAAAGCTTTAGTGGCATGGAGAGGAAGACTTTGAGCAGTTCGATATAAGGCCGCTCCCATGTGTGCCAACTTAATACCACTCCGAGTTATATGATCAAAATGATGAAGAAGCGACACGTCGTCCATAGAAAGAACACCATAAGGGCCGATTTGTTGATCCACAAACTCAACCGCATCAAAGTTTGGGGCATCAAGGTCGAAAGGCTCAGTGGTTTTTTGTTTTTTACTAGGAGGGGCACCAGAAGCTGCAGCAGAAGATTGTGGAGGATCGACCAGACGAACCCGAGGAGTAGAAATTCCTTTCCTCGGCCCGGGAGAACTTGGTATAGGAGGTTTAATTGGAACCTGAGAAGATCCCTCTCCGGCCGCCTTGGCCGAGATGTTTAAAGCAGCAGTCGCCTTCTTCACCTTCTTGTAGGCCTTCATAGAATCATTATTCTTCGACATCTCTGAAAAACACAAAATCAAAAAGACAAGTTACAACATAGGAGAAGAAAATCTCGGAAGCAGTATAAAAACAAATCAGACAGTACCCAAAGCAGCCCGAACCAAAGATGGATCACTCAAAAATCTCTTCGTGTCCAGATGGGGAGGCTTCCCCCACAAATCTTCAAGAACAACTACAAAGGCCCGCTCAACCTCACTAAGCATCTCCCATGTGTAACGTGGCACTCTTACATTCTTTTGCCACTCTAGAGGAAAAGCGGGCTCATCATTTTCATCAAGAAAAAAGGGGCGGACCCCCTCAATAGCACGGATTCAGAAGAAATAGTTCTTAAAATCTTTAAACGACTCATCATACATGGCAAAAACTTTATGCCCCTGGGCCGATCTGAAAGAAACCCAGGAAGCTTTCTTTTTGGAAGAACCTCCGGGCTTGGCCGAAATAAAAAGATAAAGGAAAAGGGTTTCAGAAGAGGTTACGCCCAACTCCTGGCAAAGAAGTTGAAATATTTTGATAAAACCCCAGGAGTTAGGATGAAGCTGGGACAGAGCAATGTTACAGGACCACAACAAGTCAGTTTTAAAAGCAGTAAAAGGGAAAGTAACATTTAATTGGCTGAAGAAGTATTCATAAGAATAGAAGGAGGGACGCTCCCCCTCGAGGAAGTCGGAAAACAAACTCTCTCATCAGAATCAGGGGCAACAAGCTCGTAATTCCCTTCACAGGTACTGTTACCACAAATCCTATGACGCTTCCTCAGCTCTGTGCAAAATTCAGCATCCACAACAGAAACACACAACAAAATAAGGGAGTCTAGCCAATCGGACATCCCCTCGGGAACTCTGGAAGACATCTCTACAATGTTATTGTGAGAAGACATGAGGCCAACTAATCCTACAAATAAGAAAAGAAGAGGGGGTTACTAAAAACATCTCGGACAAGGGAAAAAACAACTCGGTCAATACGATACAGGCGAAGAAACAGAAAAGGAAAACCCCAAGACCCAAACCAAAGTCCTGGGGCATCCTTTGGAGGCAGTAACAAAGCAAGGTTTCCAGGAAAAATCTACAGCTCGCACCCCAGCATCTCTCAGAAAGAATTCAAACAGCAAACATTCCTCATCAAAGTAAAACACAGAAAGTCATTTCGGTCTACCAAGCAAAAAGCATTCCCAAAATCAAAGCACGGCAAGTAGAAACCATCAAAGGTGCAAACTTTTTCAGAATTAGACAAAAAGAAATCTCCAAACAAAGCAAGGAATAGATGCATATTTTCTATCGGTATCAGACAGAAAACAACCAGAAGCAACAATAAAACCCTAGAAAGCCTCGACGGAAATGCCAGGAGAATGCATAAAGGAAAGTCAAGAAAAACACATTACGGTGACAAGCAATTACAAGACCACGAAAAAGATTCAAACTTTCAAATATAACAAAATCAAAGCTTCACTAAAAAACTGAAGACGAAGCTATGAAGGAAGCAAGAAAGTGAGTACCAACCTGGAAAAAGCAGCAAGCTTCAAAGAAATTGAGGATGGAAGATGAAAACTGGAGTTGCCCTCTCACGAGAAAAAAAGCACGAACAAAAGCAATATCGCTGGGAAAAACGCGAAACAACAGGCGAAAACAGAAGCTTCAGAAAAATCACCAAGTGACGCCGCAATGCAAGAAAAGCTGAAATGTGGGTGAAAGGCAGAGAATGAAGGGATAAGTGCGAAGAAGTTACGAAAAGGGCGAAGGAGAGAAACCGTTTCTGGGTTTTCAAAATCAAAATAAAGAGCCAAAAAGGAAACGGGGCAATTAATGTTAAAATTAATGAAAGCATTAAACCCCCGCACGTTCCCAAAGCGCCGATATAAAAGCGCGCGCTTTTAGAGGAAAAAATGTTCTACATTCAAAAAGGCTTCTACAAAGGAATCGACAAAGTGCTTGAGTTCGGCTCTACTAGAGAAGGACCGAAGTTGAGAACTCAGCCTCAAAAAAGAAAACCGAGCTCAAGCAGGGGCACTGTTCATACCCTGGGTCGAGCTGTCCGAACCGGGATGTTCAGTAGCAAAGCGACCGACCTGTTCAGGTCAAGCGGACCGACTTCTTTGCGAAGAACTCGGCCAAATCGACAGGAAAGCCCAGTAAAGGGCCCAAATGAAGGGACACAGCCCAATCCAAAGGCAGCCCAACCCTATGGAGATAAGGGCGGTTCCGTTGAAGATAAGCTGACCTCACCATAAGATAAGATAAGATAAGATAACTAACTTATCTTATCTAAAAAGGTCACTCTACACCACTATAAATATACTGGAGAACCCAGGTATAACTCATACTCTGATTCTACTAAAAACCTGCTTAATACCCATGCTAACTTAAGCATCGGAGTCTCTTGCAGGTAACCCCCACCCTCCGGTGACAAAGGATCAGCAGTGCAGCTAGATCAACAAGTCGGACACGACAGCTCCGGCCGCCACTCACCAGCCAGACACATCAGCACCGACCAGTACAGAAGATCTCGTCCGAGATCGACCTCCATTTTCAGGTAACCCTCGGAACAGGCGCCATTTTGATGAATTCTCGTTGCAAGTATAGTTTCTAAACTAAACAATAGTCCTTTCATACAAAAATTTGTTTGTCACAAGTAACAAACCCCTAAGTTCTATAAACCGAAGCATTTAAACCTCGGGTCATTCTCCCTAGGAATTTCAATAAAGTGTGTTGTTATTGGTTATGGACCATGTTTTGGGGTTTTTGATAAGAGACATGAAATGTAAATGGCAATAAAAATAAACTAATAACTAAAAAGACCTTGGCAAGGTTTGGTGGTCAAGAATCTCTATCCTAGTCACTAACCACAACATGGGAATTGGCAAGGATCAACCCCACTAAGTCATCCTCTAACTAATAAAGGAAAGTCAAGTGAGCTATGTCAATCCAAGACCATAAGTCCTAGTTCTCCACCAAATCAATTAGTGAGATCTAGCATTAATGGCTCCCAATCGTTAATCACTTGGACATTAGTAACTCAAGAGTTCCTAAGTTACCTTCCCAAGCCAATAGCATAAAATTATACTCTAAAATCCAACCAAGCATTTTATCAAACAGTTGGAAGGCATAAAAGGAAAACATAGTAAAATTGCAAGGAAAGTAATTCTACACTACTCAATTGCAAGGAATTAAACAACAACAAATCAAATGAACAATAAAAGAACATGAATCATAAATTGCATTAAAGGAGAATGGAAGAACAAAGGTGCATCAACATAAAAGTAGAGAATTACAAGAATTAAATGCTAAACTAGAGAGAGGAGATGTAGAAGAAGAAGAAATTACAAAAGAAAAGTAAATCAAAGCATGAATTAAACCTAGATCTAAGAACTAAACATAATCCTAATTCCTAATTCTAGAGAGAAGAGGGATCTTCTCTCTCTAGAAAACTAACTAAAGGTTCATGTTGGCTAAACTAATTGCTCCCCCTTTGCTTGGACTTCAATTCTGCATGAAATTCACGCAGAAACAAGTTGGATTTAGGCCTGGGCAGCTCAGAAATTGCCCCAGCGTTTTGCCTTTAAGTGGGCCATGTGAGAGTATCAGCGCGTGCGCGCCGTGTGCGCGTACGTGTTGATTGGCAAATTCTTTATCCGCGCGGATGCGGCATGTACGCTTGCACGTCTCTATGCGAAAATACTTCTGCGCGTGCGCGCCTTGTACGCGTGTGCGTCCATTGATGCACTCCCAATCTTTGTTTCTTCATGCATTCTCACTTTTGCATGCTTTTCTCCTCATTTCTTCCATCCAATACTTGCCTGAAATCACTCAACAAACACATCAAGGCATCGAATGGAATTAAAGTGAATCAAAATCACCAATTTAAGGGCCTAAAAAGCATGTTTTTACACTTAAGTACAATTCAAGGGAGAATTACAAAACCATGCTATTTCATTGAATAAATGTGGGAAAAGGTGATAAAATTTCCTAAAATAAGCACAAGATAAACTACGAAATCGGGGGTTATCAAATCTCCCCACACTTAAACTAAGCATGTCCTCATGCTAAAATCAAGAAATAAGCAAAGGGTATTAACACTTATTCAATGCAATCTATCTATATGCAACCTATTTACATGAATGCAACGGTTTAGTCAAAGTAAATCAACTTCAAAGAATACACATACAAGTACAAGGGCTAAGGACATTGTAGTCAAACAAACCCACAATTGAATTGAATCATTGAAAGATTTTCCAAACTTGCAAGAAAAGATGATCATGGGTGGAAACATGTAATTGAGCAATCGAACTCTCACCGGATGTGTATCCGCTCTAGTCACTCAAGTGTATGGGGTTGATTCACTCAATTCTCCCCTAATCATGCTTTCCAAGATTTGTTTTTCATCTAACAATCAACAATTATTTCATGCATGCATACAAATATCATGAGGACTTTTCCATAGGTTGTAATGGGGCAAGGGTCAAAGTAGGATGCATATGGTCAAGTGAGTTTGAAATTTGAATCTTTGATCAACTTAAACTTCCCACCTAACTTATGACTACCTATACAATTCTAAACAAACCTAACTACCCATTCTTCACTTTTTAAGACACTCATGCATTTTCTTTTGATCACCACACATATGCATTGATTTTTATTGAACCTTGACTTTGGGGCATTTTTGTCCCCCTTTTTATTGCAATTCTTTTTCTTTCTTTTTTTATTTCTATTATATTTTTTTTCAAACTAAAATGTATACAAGAACATCAATGCATATGGTTTACACATGATTAATACATGAGTATGTACCCAATTCCCAAGATTCTCAACACAAATACAAAAACACACTTTTATCACTACCCAATGTTCCCAACTTTCCCAAAATCAAATGAAAAATACTCTCACTAGCCTAAGCTAATCAAAGATCCAAATTAAGGGATATTTATTGTTTTTCACTTAGACTTGTAATGTGCTACAATTAAGAACAAATGGGTTAAGCATAGGCTCAAAATTGGCTAACAATGGAAGATAAAAGGTAGGCTATTTGGGTAAGTGAGCTATTTGAACAATGGCCTCAATCATATAAATGCATGTATACACAAAATAATGGACATATAGAATTAAACAAATCAAAGATTATAATCATAGAAAGAGGATAATGCACACAAGAATGAAAATAAGTGGCTATATGATGTAGCCAGACAATTAGGCTCAAATCTCATATGCTTGTGTTCTTAGCTCAAAAATATGATCCACAAAGTATATAATTCAAGCAAGTTCTAAATAAAAAAAAATTTTCAATAAATTGGTGTGCCCATATAGATAAAATTCTTGAAAAATTTCATTATTTTGACTAAGCTTAATATATACATATGCAAAACAAGAAAATGCAACTAAGAATCCTAAAATGAAATGAAAAAGTGTTGGGATTAGAAACTTGTTACCCAAAACCGCCGAGTGGTCAGACGACCTCCCCACACTTAAAAGTTTGCACCGTCCTCGGTGCACTAAATGAGCAAGGGGGTACGCCGACTCTCCGAGTTGCCACCTTCATCTGGTAGGTCAACCGGTTGCTGCGTGTTCTTCCTCCCGCTTCCATTTTTGCTTTTGGTGCATCGATCATAAAAAACAAAATAAACATCGTAAGATGAAAACATACAAAAGCTAGGAAGCGTGAATTATTGGAATGAGGTGAATCACTAGAATTGAGCGAGTGAATTAGTGTGACACTGATGAAAAATAGGTGTGTGGGTTCTAAAATTGTGCGCGGTTTAGAACACACACACACGCTAGTATAAAAAAAGCCATGTGACATTTACACGAAAGAAAGCATACACTTCACTCATTCTTGTGTGCTCGAAGTACTTCAAAAGAAGACTTGTAGGTTAATTCAACCAAACAAGTAGTGAAGAGGCATGAAAGTATTCAAGCAATTAATCAAGCCATTGTGAAATTGAATAGTGCATGGACATTGATTGATGTGTAGGTAGACTTAGTGAACAAAATGGTATATGAAACTCACACAACAATCAATGACACATATTGAAGTTGTTGCCACACCTAAGTGACATAGAGGTGAAACACATGGATGCTATGGAACTTAGGAAAAAGAGGATAGAAGTGAAAATTAATCACATAGCAAGCATGGTCCACAAAGCTTGAAAAGCTCAAAAATATGTCACTAGGTAAGCTTCCGATCCAACTTCACAACTCTACAATCTCAATGCATGAAATAAGTGATGCTCTGAACAAGCATCCTAAAAAAATTTCATTGATCATGTACAATTTCCTAACAATGGATAATGAAAGCATGGTGGCCAAAATATGTAATTCAAAGAGTTAAGATGCATGAAGGCAACGTAACATATACTTGGTGTTCAAAGACATTAAGCATGAAAAGTTCCAAACCAAGTAACCAAATACAACCTCATCACAGAAATCCAACAATGACAACTAAAACAATGATATTAAACTAACATCCCATTAGTAATAAGTAGCAGTAAATGGTAAACAAGATTAGTAATCCAACACTTATAATGGAAAACAAAAATTAAACTAACTAACTAACTAAAAGAAATGGTGTTACATGATGCTTGGTAGTGTTGGATGATGTTTGAAGGGTGGAAAGAGAAGAGAAGAAGGAAAGGAATGGAAAGAAGAGAAGAAAAGAAGGTGAGTGAAACAGGGCAATCCATGCGTGCGCGTCATGTGTTACATGTATGCATGAATTTAATGATAAATTGGATGATGCATGACTCATAACTTGGATTAGAGCTTTGATGCACTTTATTTGCTTGATTTCAGGACAAAGGAAGCAAGGAAAAGCCACGTTAGTAGCCACGTTAGTCTAACTAACGCGACCACTAACGTGGAATGGGAGCTAGCTTGCAACGTTAATGAGAAAAGTGATCGCTAATAACATCTTCGAAGCCATCATAACCCACGTTAATTACCACGTTAACTACATTAACGTGGTAGTTAACGTGGAGGAAAAGGAAGCTCCAAGCGTTAGTGGTAAAAGTGAGTGCCACTAACGCTCCAAAAGGGCAATTGGCCACGTTAAGAGTCATGTTAACTCAGTTAACGTGGACTCTAACGTGGAAGAGGAAGATAATGCTAATGTTAGTGACACTCACCTTTGTCACTAACGTTGGACTAAGCCCATATTAGCTACGTTAAGAGCCACGTTAACTTAGTTAACGTGAACTCTAACGTGGAAGGAGCATGGAATCGCCAACGTTAGTAACACTCACCTTTGTCACTAACGTTGGACTAAGCCACTATGAGCCACGTTAGTTACCACGTTAACGTGGAAGCTAACGCGGAGGAAAGGGATGATGAGCCAACGTTAGTGACACTCACCTTTGTCACTAACGTTGGAGATAGCAATCAACACCAGGTTAGTGGTCACGTTAATGTAATTAACGTGAGGCACTAACGTGGGAAAGGGGCGTTTTGGAGCGTTAGTGAAAAAGGTAGGTGTCACTAACGCTCTCAAAGATTTGGTAAGCCTACGTTAAAGGTCACGTTAACTATACTAACGTGAACTCTAACGTAGGGAGAAAGGGGTACTCTCAACGTTATTGGGAAAGGTAAACCCCAGTAACGTTTGCGAAGAGCCAAGAGACAACGTTAGTGGTCACGTTAGTGCCACTAACGTTGAAGTTAACGTGGACCATTTTGGGTTAGGAACGTTAGTGAAAAAGGTGATTGTCACTAACGTTCTCGACCCCACATTTTCACTTAACGTTAACACCACTAACGCCCTAAGCTAAAGTCCATGCCTACTGCACACTTTCTCTGCAAGTGAAGCTGAGCCCACTAAAGATGATAACTGCTTCAACTCAAGATCCAAACGCCCATATCCAAGACTTGAAGAGCCAACTAGAAGATCAGAAGAGTAGTATAAATAGGAGTAGTTTTGAACTAGAGAGAGCTTTTGGATTGAGAGAACTACTCTCTGTATAATTTTACTTTCTCTGCAACTTTTAGTTTTACTTTCAGAATGCATTCTCCATCTTTGTTTTCCATTCTCAGAGCCATGAACAACTAAACCTCTTTCATTGGGTTAGGGAGCTCTGTTGTAATTTGATGGATCAATAATAGTTTTCATTATTCTTCTTCTTTCTTTTCTCTTGATTTTACTAGAAAGCTTTCAATCTTCATCCAATTGGGTAGTTGTCTTGGAAAAGAAGCTATTCATACTTGGATCTCTTCAGAAACTTGGAAGAGGAATGAAGAGATCATGCTAGAAATGCTTTCTCATGTTGGACCAAATTGGGGTTTGGATGGATATAGTGACATATAATCCTACTAACACTTTGATTTGGAAATACATGTGGTATAATCAGTGACCATACTTCATCTCTTCTCATGAGCAATTGGACCAAGGAATTGGCTATTGATCAAGATTTGAGAGATTGAATTACCAAGGAATTGGAGTTCAATCACTTAAGATTTCCAAGGAGATCAATGAATGCATTGATTGAGGAAGAGATGAAAATGAACTTGATCCGGAGAATGCAACATCTCCTAAGCCAAATGAATCTCCCATTTCTGATCTTACCAATTCTCTTTAATTTCTGCAATTTATTTTGATGCTAAATTCCCCATTCCCTATTTAAGATTCTACAATTTACTTTCCGTCATTTATATTCAGCTCTTTATTCCCAGCATTTACATTTTCTGCTATTTACTTTTCGCCATTTAATTTCCTGCAACTCTCACATCAAATTTTGCTTAGCTCAACTAGAACATTCCTCTAATTAAAGTTGATTAACCAATTAATCCCTGTGGGATTCGACCTCACTCTATTGTGAGTTTTTACTTGACGACAATTCGGTATACTTGCCGAGGGAAATTGTTGAGAGACAAGTTTCCGTGCATCAAGTTTATGGCACCGTTGCCGGGAATTGATTTTGCATCAACAATGATTAAATTGGTGGATAACTAGATTGAGCATTTTTTTTCTTTTGTTTGATTTAATTTCATTTGAGTAATTTACTTTTAGTTTTAGTTATTTCCTTCCCTTTACCCTTTACCCGTTTGTGGTGTTATCTGCACATTTTTTTTTTTTTACTATTTAGTTCACCGACCCACTAACTATTTGATATATTGCATCACTCACACTAACAGCATTTCTGCAGAGAGTACTGTCTGCATCTATCTTTCTTGCTTGTGACTTGTGGGTTGTATGACAGGTAGAAGAAGCAGGGCTTCAACTTCCTTTGATTCTGAACCTAAGAGGACCTTCCTTAGATTGAGGATGGAAGCAAGAGGAAAGAGAGTCGTTAGTGCTGAGGAAGAGGAGGAGTATTTTGAACCAGACATGGATGAGAATATGAAAAACCATCATGAAGAAGAGGCTCACAACCATGGCAGAGAAGGCCCAGTGCATCATGCTGGACAAGAGAGAAGAGTTCTGGGATCCTACATCAATCCAAACCCAGGAAACTGTGGAAGTAGCATCCAAAAGCTAACCATACATGCCAACAACTTTGAACTAAAGGCACAGCTCATCATCCTTATTCAGAACAACTGTTCATTCGGAGGAAGTGTTCAAGAAGATCCCAATCAACATCTAACCACCTTCCTGAGGATATGTGATACTGTGAAGTCTAATGGTGTTCATCCTGACACCTACAGACTGCTTCTATTCCCCTTCTCACTCAAGGACAAGGCATCTAAATGGCTGGAATCCTTCCCAAAGGAGAGCTTAACAACCTGGGAGGATGTGGTGAACAAGTTCTTGGCGAGATTCTATCCTCCTCAAAGAATCAACAGGTTGAGAGATGAAGTTCAAACTTTTAGACAACAGGATGGTGAGACTCTCTACGAAGCATGGGAGAGATTTAAAGACTTGACAAGAAGGTGCTCGCCAGATATGTTCAATGAATGGGTGCAGTTACACATTTTCTATGAAGGTCTTTCTTATGAATCAAAGAAGGTAGTAGACCGCTCATCCGGGGGATCTCTGAACAAGAAGAAGACCATTAAAGAAGCCATAGATGTCATTGAGACTGTAGCTGAGAATGACTACTTCTATGTTTCTGAAAGAGGCAACACTAGAGGAGTGATGGAGCTGAACAACGTGGATGCACTGCTAGCTCAAAACAAGGTGATCACCAAGCAGCTGGCTTACCTTACCAAGAAGATGGAGAGGAATCAAGTAGCAGTAATCACCACCTCAACAGCAGCTCAAGAAGGAGTGAATGAAGAAGCAGAGGGTGATCAGGAACAAGCCAACTACATTGGAAATCTACCTAGGCAGAACCATGACCCATAGTCCAAAACCTATAATCCTGGTTGGAGGAACCACCCAAACTTTGGGTGGGAAATCAACAAGACCAAGGCCAAGATCAGATACGCCACAACCCCAACAACAATGCAGCTCACCAACATTCCACATAGAGATCATATCAGCACCCACCTAACAACACACCTCAACATCCATACCAAAGCCAAAATGGCCCTTCTCATCCCTCCAATCTCAACTCACCATCATCGGAAGAAAGACTATCAAGGATTGAAACTCTACTTGAAAGCATATGTAAGGAAATCCAAGATAACAAAGTGTTCAAGGAGGAGGTGCGAGCCAATATCAAGAACCAGGGAGACACCATCAAGAAGCTGGAATTTCAAGTGGGATACCTTTTTGAGAAGATTTCCAAACCTACTGATAGCTTCCCAAGTGACACAGAGAAGAACCCAAGAGGTGAAGCAAAGAAGGTCAGATGGGAAGATTGCAAGATGGTCACTATAAGTGATAAGGGGACTGAGGAAGAGCCGAACAAACCATTAGAACAACCTGGAGATACATCAGCAGAGAAACAGGAAGAGGATCACCAAGAAACCAAAATTTCACAGAAGGAGCTGCTGACCAGAAAAAGCTTTCTCATGTTGGACCAAATTGGGGTTTGGATGGATATAGTGACATATAATCCTACCAACACTTTGATTTGGAAATACATGTGGTATAATCAGTGACCATACTTCATCTCTTCTCATGAGCAATTGGACCAAGGAATTGGCTATTGATCAAGATTTGAGAGATTGAATTACCAAGGAATTGGAGTTCAATCACTTAAGATTGCCAAGGAGATCAATGAATGCATTGATTGAGGAAGAGATGAAAATGAACTTGATCCGGAGAATGCAACATCTCCTAAGCCCAATGAATCCCCCATTTCTGATCTTACCCATTCTCTTTAATTTTTGCAATTTACTTTCATGCTAAATTCCCCATTCCCCATTTAAGATTCTGCAATTTACTTTCCGTCATTTATATTCAGCTCTTTATTCCCAGCATTTACATTTTCTGCTATTTACTTTCCGCCATTTAATTTCCTGCAACTCTCACATCAAATTCTGCTTAGCTCAACTAGAACATTCCTCTAATTAAAGTTGATTGACCAATTAATTCCTGTGGGTTTTGACCTCACTCTATTGTGAGTTTTTACTTGATGACAATTCGGTATACTTGCCGACGGAAATTGTTGAGAGACAAGTTTCCGTGCATCAAATTTTTTGCACCAAACCAAGCATTCTAAATCTCCAAACAGCTACCAAAATATCACAAAACCTTATTTAACCTACTAGACTCCCAATTAAACTCAACTAATCAAACAAAATATGAAATTAAACTTATTTTACTAATATGTACAAAAGAGAAAAAATGAAGAGATGTTACCATGGTGGGGGTGTCTCCCACCTAGAACTTTTATTTATTGTCCTTAAGTTGGACTTATGGGGAGCTCTTCATCAAGGTGGCTTGTGCTTGAATTCATCTTGGAACTCCCACCAATGCTTGGTTCTCCATTGTGCCCCAAGATTTCATATTTGTTGCACCAAGTGTTGATGGAGTTCTTTACAAGCATGAGGCTCCCAAAGCTGATCCTCATCTTGTGATCCGGGATCCCACACTTTATTTTCACACCTGTCTTCAAGTTGATCATCATTATTAGTCCAACCGGGTGGTGAATAAGGTGAATTCTCAATAAAGTGGCCGACAATCCTCCTAGACCCCTCTAGTTGAGCACTACTCCAACCTTTATATCTCATGTTTGAAGCATCAACCATAATGAGCCTTGATTTGCAATACCAACCACAAAACATTTTTCTTTTACGCTTCATCCCACAAAGCTCCCTAAGTTGGCCATCCGTTTCAAGAAAACCATATACAAGTTGTATAATAAAGCTAATAGAAATGAATTTCACCCACTCAAATGAAGGAGTTGATGGCAACCTAGGTAAAGAAGCGTCCAAGGGTCTTGACAAAGCGTATTCAATTCCCATCCTCCTTTTTCTAAGGATCTCCACCTCTTCACAAGTTTTCTCAAATGTGATCCTTTGTTCAACAATATTATCTAAGCCTTTTCCCGTACTCAAGTCATAATTGGGAGGGTGAGAAAAATTTACCTCCACAACGCTTTCAAACCCAACGGGAGAAGGTTCTTCATACTCAAAGGATTCTTCATCACTAAGACTTGATGCTTGATCTTCATCACCAAGGGGACTCAATTCTTGCTCTATCCCATCCAATTCTTTATAAGGGACATGACTTGGAGGTTGTGCATATTCCTCCTTAGCATCAAATTCAATCATCTTGGAGCGGTTTTCTTCAATCCTAGACTCCCAAGGTGGTTCCATATCTCCTAAGTCTTCAACCACCTCTTCCTCTTCTTCAATAATTGTAGCTTCCTCCAATTATTTCAAAACGAAGCAACTTCCCTCATTCTCCACCAATCTCTCCTTCATGTTATGCTCTTCATTTGTTTATCCACATGTAACCATGGGAGTTCCTTGAGTATTCAAGCATTGGGATGCTAACCGGTTTACCACCTCGTCCAAGGCGGCTGTGAATTGTTGCACATCCCTTTTCATCTCCTCTTGTCCTTGAACAAGAACATCAAGGATGTCATCTATTGGAGGTTGGGGTGGATGGAAGGGTTCATCAATTTTGGGGAAGGATTCATAGTAGGAAGGTGGTTCTTTTAGGTAGAGTTGTGGTGGTTCAATATTTCCCATTCTTTCCACTTGTTGCACAACACACTCCATGGTTGCTTGAAATTGATCCAATGCTTCCTTGAGACGATCCCTTGACTCTTGTTCTGCTTGGATATCATGAGTAGGACCATATGGCTCTTGGATTGAAGGACATGAGTATTCCTCCATAGGAGGTTGTAGTGGAAAGTAGAGTTCATCTTGTGGTTGAAAGTTTTCATATATTGGAGGTGGTTCATCTTGGTAATAATATGGAGGGGCCGGCTCTTGAAAATGTTGATGTTGGAATAGTGGTGGCTCTTTGTGTGGTTCATATGGCTCATTTGATTGATGGTAGGATGGATATGGATTAGGGTCATATGAAGATGGTTTGTAAGAAGGGGCTTGTGAGTATGGTTGAGGGTTATGTTGGGGATATGGCTCATAGGCTTATGGTGGTGGTTCTTGAAAGTCACAAGGGGATTCACCATAGCCATTAGATTGATATGCATCATAGAATGGCTCTTGTTCATAGTGTGTTGGTGGAGGTTGTTGCCATGAAGATTGATCATATGAATATGGTTCCTCTTACCTTTGGTTATCCCATTCTTGATACACATCTTCATTGTAGCCCTCATTTCCTACAACATAGTTAGAAACAAACTCATAGCCAAAGTGAGAATTCATGATAGCAAGAGAAAATGAAAACAAAATCAAATAAGAAGCAAGAAAATTAAATCCTAAAACTACCAAAAACTAACAAAGAAGCAAAAGGTAAACGTATTTACAATATTCACATATATACAGTAACCAATAACACAACACCATTGCAAGTCTCTGGCAACAGCGCCATTTTGATGAGAGGACTTTTGACGGTTTAGAAATTCACAAATGAATTCTCGTTGCAAGTATAGTTTCTAAACCAAACAATAGTTCTTTCATACAAAAAATTGTTTGTCCCAAGTAACAAACCCCTAAAATTCTATAAATCGAAGTATTTAAACCTCAGGTCATTCTCCCTAGGAATTTCAATAAAGTGTGTTGTTATTGGTTATGGAGCATGTTTTGGGGTTTTTGATAAGAGACATGAAATGTAAACGGCAATAAAAATAAACTAATAACTAAAAAGACCTTGGCAAGGTTTGGCGGTCAAGGATCTCTATCCTAATCACTAACCACAACATGAGAATTGGCAAGGATCAACCCCACTAAGTCATCCTCTAACTAATAAAGGAAAGCTAAGTGAGCTATGTCAATCCAAGACCATAAGTCCTAGTTCTCCACCAAATCAATTAGTGAGATCTAGCGTTAATGGCTCCCTATCGTCAATCACTTGGACATTAGTAACTCAAGAGTTCCTAAGTTACATTCTTAAGCCAAGAGCATAAAATTCTACTCTAAAATCCAACCAAGCATTTTATCAAACACTTGGAAGGCATAAAAGGAAAACATAGTAAAATTGCAAGAAAAGTAATTCTACACTACTCAATTGCAAGGAATTAAACAACAACAAATCAAATGAACAATAAAGGAACATGAATCATAAATTGCATTAAAGGAGAATGGAAGAACAAAGGTGGATCAACATAAAAGTAGAGAATTACAAGAATTAAATGCTAAACTAGAGAGAAGAGATGTAGAAGAAGAAGAAATTACAAAAGAAAAGTAAATCAAAGCATGAATTAAACCTAGATCTAAGAACTAAACCTAATCCTAATTCCTAATTCTAGAGAGAAAAGGGAGCTTCTCTCTCTAGAAAACTAACTAAAGGTTTATGTTGGCTAAACTAATTGCTCCCCTTTTCCTTGGACTTCAATTCTGCATGAAATACACTCAGAAACAAGTTGGATTTGGGCCTAGGTAGCTCAGAAATCGCTTAGCGTTTTGCCTTTAAGTGGGCCACGTGAGAGTATTGGAACGTGCGCGCCGTGTGCGCGTGCGCGTCGATTGGCAAATTCTTCATCCGCGCGGACACGGCATGTACGCTTACGCGTCTCTATGCGAAACCACTTCTGCGCATGCACGCCTTGTACGCATGCACGTCCATTGATGCACTCCCAATCTTTGTTTCTTCATGCATTCTCCCTTTTTCATGCTTTTCTCCTCATTTCTTCCATCCAATACTTGCCTGAAATCACTCAACAAACACATCAAGGCATCGAATGGAATTAAAGTGAATCAAAATCACCAATTTAAGGGCCTAAAAAGCATGTTTTTACACTTAAACACAATTCAAGGGAGAATTACAAAACCATGCTATTTCATTGAATAAATGTGGGAAAAGGTGATAAAATATCCTAAAATAAGCACAAGATAAACCATGAAATCAGGGGTTATCAAATCTCCCCACACTTAAACTAAGCATGTCCTCATGCTAAAATCAAGAAATAAGCAAATGGTGTTAACACTTATTCAATGCAAGCTTACTAAATGCAATCTATCTATATGCAACCTATTTACATGAATGCAACAGCTTAGTCAAAGTATATCAACTTCCAAGAATACACATACAAGTACAACGGCTAAGGCAATTGTAGTCAAACAAACCCACAATTGAATTGAATCATTGAAATATTTTCCAAACTTGCAAGAAAAAGATGATCATGGGTGGAAACATGTAATTGAGCAATCGAACCCTCAACGGATGTGTATCCGCTCTAGTTACTCAAGTGTATGGGGTTGATTCACTCAATTCTCCCCTAATCATGCTTTCCAAGATTTGTTTTTCATCTAACAATCAACAATTATTTCATGCATGCATACAAATATCATGAGGATTTTTCCATAGGTTGTAATGGGGCTAGGGTCAAGGTAGGATGCATATGGTCAAGTGAGTTTGAAATTTGAATCTTTGATCAACTTAAACTTCCCACCTAACTTATGACTACCTATACAATTCTAAACAAACCTAACTACCCATTCTTCACTTTTTCACACATTCATGCATTCTCTTTTGATCACCACATATATGCATTGATTTTTATTGAACCTTGACTTTAGGGCATTTTTGTCCCCCTTTTTATTGCAATTCTTTTTCTTTCTTTTTCTATTTCTATTATATTTTTTTCAAACTAAAATGTATACAAGAACACCAATGCATATGGTTTACACATGATTAATACATGAGTATGTACCCAATTCCCAAGATTCTCAACACAAATACAAAAACACACTTTTATCTCTACCCAATGTTCCCAACTTTCCCAAAATCAAATGATAAACACTCTCACTAGCCTAAGCTAATCAAAGATCCAAATTAAGGGATATTTATTATTTTTCACTTAGGCTTGTAATGTGCTACAATTAAGAACAAATGGGTTAAGCATAAGCTCAAAATTGGCTAACAATGGAAGATAAAAGGTAGGCTATTTGGGTAAGTGAGCTATTTGAACAATGGCCTCAATCATATAAATGTATGTATACACAAAATAATGGACATATAGAATTAAACAAATCAAAGATTACAATCATAGAAAGAGGATGATGCACACAAGAATGAAAATAAGTGGGTATATGATGTAGCTAGACAATTAGGCTCAAATCTCACATGCTTGTGTTCTTAGCTCAAAAACATGATCCACAAAGTATATAATTCAAGCAAGTTCTAAATAAAAAAAATTTTCAATCAATTAGGGTGCCCCTATAGATAAAATTCTTGAAAATTTTCATTATTTTGACTAAGCTTAATATATACATATGCAAAATAAGAAAATGCAACTAAGAATCCTAAAATGAAATGTAAAAGTGTTGGGATTAGAAACTTGTTACTCAAAACCGCCGAGTGGTCGGACGACCTCCCCACACTTAAAAGTTTGCACCGTCCTCGGTGCACTAAATGAGCAAGGGGGTACGGCAACTCTCCGAGTTGCCACCTTCATCTGATAGGTCAACCGGTTGCTGCGTGTTCTTCCTCCCGCTTCCCTTTTTGCTTTTGGTGCATCGATCATGAAAAACAAAATAAACATCGTAAGATGAAAATATACAAAAGCTAGGAAGCGTGAATTGTTGGAATGAGGTGAATCACTAGAATTGAGAGAGTGAATTAGTGTGACACTGATGAAAAATAGGTGTGTGGGTTCTAAAATTGCGCGCGGTTTAGAACACACACACACGCTAGTATAAAAAGCCATGTCACATTTACACGAAAGAAAGCATACACTTCACTCATTCTAGTGTGCTTGAAGTACTTCAAAGAAGACTTGTAGGTTAAGTCAACCAAACAAGTAGTGAAGAGGCATGAAAGCATTCAAGAAATTAATCAAGCCATTGTGAAATTGGATAGTGCATGGACATTGATTGATGTGTAGGTAGACTTAGTGAACAAAATGGTATATGAAACTCACACAACAATCAATGACACATATTGAAAATGTTATCACACCTAAGTGACATAGAGGTGAAACACATGGATGCTATGGAACTTAGAAAAAAGAGGATAGAAGTGAAAATCAATCACATAGCTAGCATGGTCCACAAAGCTTGAAAAGCTCAAAAATATGTCACTAGGTAAGCTTTCGATCCAACTTCACAACTCTACAATCTCAATGCATGAAATAAGTGATGCTCTGAACAAGCATCCTAAAAAAATTTCATTGATCATGTACAATTTCCTAACAATGGATAATGAAAGCATGGTGGCCAAAATATGTAATTCAAAGAGTTAAGATGCATGAAGGCAACGTAACATATACTTGGTGTTCAAAGACATTAAGCATGAAAAGTTCCAAACCAAGTAACCAAATACAACCTCATCACAGAAATCCAACAATGACAACTAAAACAATGATATTAAACTAACATCCCATTAGTAATAAGTAGCAGTAAATGGTAAACAAGATTAGTAATCCAACACTTATAATGGAAAACAAAAATTAAACTAACTAACTAACTAAAAGAAATGGTGTTACATGATGCTTGGTAGTGTTGGATGATGTTTGAAGGGTGGAAAGAGAAGAGAAGAAGGAAAGGAATGGAAAGAAGATAAGAAAAGAAGGTGAGTGAAACAGGGCAATCCACGCGTGCGCATCATGTGCGCGTAAGCGTGGATTGATGAAATGGAAGCGACGCGTACGCGCGGCTAACGTGTATGCGTGCATGGCAAAGCAGAGAGTCAACGCGTACGCGCAAGGTACGCGTGTGTGTGCCCTGGGGCACAAAGTTGGCACCCTTCAGACACAACTCTCGGGTGAATGTATGGGAAGTGGAAAAATTCAATTCACGCGTACGCGTACATGACGCGTGCACGTGGATGGCCGAAAATACTTGGGCATGCGAACACGGGAAGCACGTGTACGCGTGGATGGTGCTCTATTTTTCAAAATTTTTCTACATTTTTGCACCAAACCAAGCATTCCAAACCTCCAAACATCTACCAAAACAACACAAAACCTTATTTAACCTACTAGACTCCCAATTAAACTCAACTAATCAAACAAAACATGAAATTAAATCTATTTTACTAATATGTACAAAAGAGAAAAAATGAAGAGATGTTACCATAGTGGGGTGTCTCTCACCTAGCACTTTTGTTTATTGTCCTTAAGTTGGACTTATGGGGAGCTCTTCATCAAGGTAGCTTGTACTTGAATTCATCTTGGAAATCCCACCAATGCTTGCTTCTCCATTGTGCCCCAAGATTTCTTATTTGTTGTACCAAGTGTTGATGGAGTTCTTTACAAGCTTGGGGCTCCAGTTGATCCTCATCTTGTGATCCGGGATCTCACACTTTATTTTCACACCCGTGTTCAAATTGATCATCATTATTAGTCCAACCGGGTGGTGAGTAAGGTGAATTCTCAATAAAGTGGCTGACAATCCTCCTAGACCCCTCTAGTTGAGCACTACTCCAACCTTTATATCTCATGTTTGAAGCATCAACCATAATGAGCCTCGATTTGCAATGCCAACCACAAAACATTTTTCTTTTACGCTTCATCCCACAAAGCTCCCTAAGTTGGTCATTCGTTTCAAGAAAACCATATTCAAGTGGTATAATAAAGCTAATAGAAATAAATTTCACCCACTCAAATGAAGGAGTAGATGGCAACCTAGGTAAAGAAGCATCCAAGGGTCTTGACAAAGCGTATTCAATTTTCATCCTCCGTTTTCTAAGGATCTCCACCTCTTTACAAGTTTTCTCAAATGTGATCCTTTGTTCAACAATATTATCTAAGCCTTTTCCCATACTCAAGTCATAATTGGGAGGGTGAGAAAAATTTACCTCCACAATGCTTTCAAACCCAACGGGAGAAGGTTCTTCATGCTCAAAGGATTCTTCACCACTAAGACTTAATGCTTGATCTTCATCACCAAGGGAACTCAATTCTTGCTCTATCCCATCCAATTCTTCATAAGGGATATGCCTTGGAGGTTGTGCTTCCTTAGCATCAAATTCAATCATCTTGGAGGGGTTTTCTTCAATCCTAGACTCCCAAGGTGGTTCCGCATCTCCTAAGTCTTCAACGACTTCTTCCCCTTCTTCAACAATTGTAGCTTCCTCCAATTTTTCCAATACGAAGCAACTTCTCTCATTCTCCACCAATCTCTCCTTCATGTTATGCTCCTCATTTGTTTCTCCACATGTAACCATGGGAGTTCCTTGAGTATTCAAGCATTGGGATGCTAACCGATTTACCACCTCGTCCAAGGCGGCCGTGAATTGTTGCACATCCCTTTTCATCTCCTCTTGTCCTTGAACAAGAACATCAAGGATGTCATCTATTGGAGGTTGGAGTGGATGGAAGGGTTCATCAATTTGGGGGAAGGATTCATAGTAGGAAGGTGGTTCTTTTTGGTAGAATTGTGGTGGTTCAATATTTCCCATTCATTCCACTTGTTGCACAACATACTCCATGGTTGCTTGAAATTGACCCAACGCTTCCTTGAGACGATCCCTTGACTCTTGTTCTGCTTGGATATCATGAGTAGGACCATATGGCTCTTGGATTGAAGGACATGAGTATTCTTCCATAGGAGGTTGTGGTGAAAAGTAGAGTTCATCTTGTGGTTGAAAGTTTTCATATATTGGAGGTGGTTCATCTTGGTAATAATATGGAAGGGCCGGCTCTTGAAAATGTTGATGTTGGAGTAGTGGTGGCTCTATGTGTGGCTCATATGGCTCATATGATTGTTGGTAGGATGGATATGGATTAGGGTCATATGAAGATGGTTGGTAAGAAGGGGCTTGTGAGTATGGTTGAGGGTTATGTTGGGGATATGGCTCATAGGCATATGGTGGTGGTTCTTGAAAGTCACAAGGGGATTCACCATAGCCATTAGATTGATATGCATCATAGAATGGCTCTTGTTCATAGTGTGTTGGTGGAGGTTGTTGCCATGAAGATTGATCATATGCATATGGCTCCTCTTACCTTTGGTTATCCCATTCTTGATACACATCTTCATTGTAGCCCTCATTTCCTACAACATAGTTAGAAACAAACTCATAGCCAAAGTGAGAATTCATGATAGCAAAAGAAAATGAAAACAAAATCAAATAAGAAGCAAGAAAATTAAATCCTAAAACTACCAAAAACTAACAAAGAAGCAAAAGGTAAACCTATTTACAATATTCACATATATATAATAACCAATAACACAACACCATTGTAAGTCTCCGGCAACGGCGCCATTTTGATGAGAGGACTTTTGACGGTTTAGAAATTCACAAATGAATTCTCGTTGCAAGTATAGTTTCTAAACCAAACAATAGTTCTTTCATACAAAAATTTGTTTGTCACAAGTAACAAACCCCTAAAATTCTATAAATCGAAGTATTTAAACCTCGGGTCATTCTCCCTAGGAATTTCAATAAAGTGTGTTGTTATTGGTTATGGAGCATGTTTTGGGGTTTTTGATAAGAGCCATGAAATGTAAACGGCAATGAAAATAAACTAATAACTAAAAAGACCTTGGCAAGGTTTGGTGGTCAAGGATCTCTATCCTAATCACTAACCACAACATGAGAATTGGCAAGGATTAACCCCACTAAGTCATCCTCTAACTAATAAAGGAAAATCAAGTGAGCTATGTCAATCCAAGACCATAAGTCCTAGTTCTCCACCAAATCAATTAGTGAGATCTAGCGTTAATGTATCCCAATCATCAATCACTTGGACATTAGTAACTCAAGAGTTTCTAAGTTACCTTCCCAAGCCAAGAGCATAAAATTCTACTCTAAAATCCAACCAAGCATTTTATCAAACACTTGGAAGGCATAAAAGGAAAACATAGTAAAATTGCAAGGAAAGTAATTCTACACTACTCAATTGCAAAGAATTAAACAACAACAAATAAAATGAACAATAAAGGAACATAAATCATAAATTGCATTAAAGGAGAATGGAAGAACAAAGGTGCATCAACATAAAAGTAGAGAATTACAAGAATTAAATGCTAAAGTAGAGAAAGAAGATGTAGAAGAAGAAGAAGAAATTACAAAAGAAAATAAAATCAAAGCATGAATTAAACCTAGATCTAAGAACTAAACCTAATCCTAATTCCTAATTCTAGAGAGAAGATGGAGCTTCTCTCTCTAGAAAACTAACTAAAGGTTCATGTTGGCTAAACTAATTGCTCCTCCTTTGCTTGGACTTCAATTCTGCATGAAATACACTCAGAAACAAGTTAGATTTGGGCTTGGGCTATTCAGAAATCACCCCCAGCATTTTGCCTTTAAGTGGGCCACGTGAGAGTATCGGCGCATGCGCGCCGTGTGCGCGTGCACGTCGATTGCAAATTCTTCATCCTCGCGGACGTGGCATGTACGCTTGCGCGTCTCTATGCGAAACCACTTCTGTGTGTGCTCGCATTGTACGCGTGCGCGTCCATTGATGCACTCCCAATCTTTGTTTCTTCATGCATTCTCCCTTTTGCATATTTTTCTCCTCATTTCTTCCATCCAATACTTGCCTGAATCACTCAACAAACACATCAAGGCATCGAATGGAATTAAAGTGAATCAAAATCACCAATTTAAGGGCCTAAAAATCATGTTTTTACACTTAAGCACAATTCAAGGGAGAATTACAAAACCATGCTATTTCATTGAATAAATGTAGGAAAAGGTAATAAAATCCCCTCAAATAAGTACAAGATAAACCACGAAATTGGGAGTTATCAGTAATAGACATGATGGTGGGGATACTAATCAGAATGTAGGGGTACCAACAGAGGTATTGATCTTCCTGAAATTAGTCAATACAAGTCGAGTAATGGGAGAAGGCTCGAGAAGGACTGTGGTGACAAGGAGTAATCACCGAAAATTCCACCAAAAAGAGAAGGGAAAGAAGATTACATCAAAGAGCCAGAACTTCAAGAAGAATGGTTATGTCCCTCCACATTCTTAGCTCCAGAACAATCACTAGAGGAGCGACAACTGCCAGCAACATGGTAAAGGAAAGCAGACGAGCACTCAATTGGATAATTCAAGGTGTCTGAGATGTGGAAAGTATCATCCATACAAGCCCTGTCGTTTGGGTATAGGTTTCTGCTACAGTTTTGGGTTAACTAGGCATATGTCTTGGAATTGTCCACATAGAAAAAGTCAGGACGCAGTCAAGTCTTATTCTCAGATCCAAGGTAATTGAAAACTAGTATCTGCATTGATTTAACTGCCTTGCATAAAATGGGAATGTAGTATTTATTTGTAACACGTGATGAAGTTGTGAGAACTGTGATTTTTCCAAATGAATTAGCAGCCAATGATATTCAATTATTGAGATAAAGCGATTTTTGGTTAACATAGAGGAATGCTTAGGTTCTTAGATGCTAACAGATCAGAGTGACGCAACGAAAGCGGGTTGAACCAATTCAAGAATTCAATTTGAGTTATATCTAAGGGCCGATAATTGCACAGAATTGTTATTCGAATTTAGTGACGATGAAATATAGTGGAGAGGAATGACAAGGGTTTATCTTTTAATTGCTAATCGGTTAGGCGGCGAGTGAAGTTTTGACCAAATCCCTACTACAAGGGAGTTTCCTGAAGTGTTTCTTGAGGATGTACCAGAATTTCTACCGCAAGAAGAGATGAAATTTGTAATAAACTTAGTGCCGGGAGCTGAACCAGTTTCGATTGCCTCATATAAGGTGACACTGCTAGAACCAACAGAACTTAGAATCTAGCAAAAGGGAGTACTAGAGGAGAAAATCTGTTCGGCCAAGTGTTTTCCTATGGTGAGTTTCGATTTTGTTAGTAGAAAAGAAAGACGATGGCAAGAGGCTTTATGCGAGAGAGAGAGAGAGAGAGAGAGAGAGAGAGAGAGAGAGAGAGTAACTGAATCTTTATGATCCAATCTATCCTTTCTCTTGTAACTTACACTGTAGTTTTGTTTCGAATTTCCTTCTTGGAAGGGGATTTGAACATCTTTCCAACTGTATTCTTTGCTCGCATATATTCATGCGTGAATCTTGTCCCTTTTGAGGTAAGCTTGAACTTGTTCGATATATCAATCGATCCTGGAATCCTCACAAACTTGTATGTCTTTCAAAAATCAGTTTAGATTTGCTTAATTCGATATGCCTTGTTCTTTTTATCAACGCTTTGACTTGGATTCCTTTCTTGAGATGCACCTTAATTCTTCTTCTTGTACATTTCATTATTCTTCTACCACTTTTGTGCGACCGCAATACAAGACATTCTTCTGACTTCTCGTGAACACCGATTGTGCAGTTCGTTCGTCTTTTGAGCTTAGTGTCCTTTCGACAATCAACTCAAGCCTAGTTTAGCATCACGTACAATTCTTTTATGTAACCACCAAGACTTTGGTTCCTTAGACTTCTAGAGGCAAAAGATGAAGCGTGTAAGTGTGTGACATCAAGAAGAGTTTTGGAGCTTCAATTCTTGCCAATCATATTGCCTATGATTAAGTTGATGCGCTAAGACGGAAAGTTTGTATGGATACCTGAATGCGAAGTATGATTTCGAACCTTGAGAGAAAAGATTAACTTCAGTGCCAGTATTCGTGATACCCAAACCTGATGAACCATTCGGAATTGATGCGATGTATTATCAAAGGGCTTAGGATGCGAGCGGATGCAACAGTGTGGTAGGGTGACGAAAGGCCTCAATAGGAAAACTCTGAGTATTGTTTAGAGTACTATTAAGGAAAAAGATCCGTTAAGTAAGGTTGTAGCCTTAAATTGGGTGTTGAGGAAGTAGATGGAAGTATCAGACTATATCGATTGCAAATTTCAAATAATTGCAAGATCGAATGTCAGGGAACGCATTAGGATGATAAGGAGCTACGAAGGATGTTGAATTTTGTTAAATCAGAAGATCGACAAGTGATCGAGAGAGACAAGGAAAGAATTTGGAGGGATAAAAAGAGGATTTTGCATCGAATGTCGGAAGTTGAGTCCTAAACTAGTGTCTGAAGTCCTCAAGAGCAAATTTTGATTCGTCCTAAAGTTACTAAGATGTTTCATGATTCAAAGAAGATATTTTGAGTGGCCATAAATGAAGAATGATGTGGCAATGCATGTAACTGAGTATTTGACACGTTAGAATGTGAAGGTTGAGCACTAGAAGCTACCTGGAATGCTGCAATCTCTAGGGGTTGCACAATGAAAATGGGGAGGTATTGTTATGGATTTCATAATGGAGTTGCCATGGTTTAGGACAGGATTTGATGTCGTCAGGTAATTGTGTATTGAGTAACCAAGTCCACTTACGTTCCGCCTATCAAAGTAAACTATTCATTGAAGACATTGGCGAGACTATATATTAGAAAGATAGTAAGTTTCCACGGTGCATTAATTGCCTCAGTGTTGAAATGTACCCGAAAAATCAAGTGTCCTAGGTCCCAAATTTGATAGCCAGGACAACAGCAAAAAGATTAAGCAAATTCGAGTTAAGATTCCAACTTTGCGAGCCGACAGAAGAGTTATGCAAATATCAGAGGAGGAAACCTAGATAGTTTGAAGAAGGAAGTTACACATTCTTGGAGGTTACTTCAATAGACTGGAATCATTGAGCAATCAAAACTAAGGGGTTGAAATCAAGGTGTATTGGGACCTGAGTTTGTGGTAGAAATGACCGAATAGATTAAGAAAATCCGGAATAGGATGCTTACTGCTCAAAGTCATCAGAAAAGCTACGCCGATTAGAGATAGAAACCATTAGAGTTTAATGAAGCTAATCATGTATTCTTTAGGGTTACTCCAACAACAGGAGTGAGTAGAGCGATCAAGACTAAGAAACTGAATTCTTGTTATATCGGTCCATTTCAGATAGCTCTACCACTGCATCTTTCAAACTTGCGCGACATGTTTCACGTCTCGCAGCTCTGAAAGTACACTTCTGGTACCAATCATGTCTTAGAACCTAAATCAGTTCAATTGAGAGAGGGTCTGACGCTTCAAGTGACTCCAATTAGAATTGGCGATCCCAATGTTAAGCGACTAAGCGGAAAAGAAGTTTCATTGGTAAAGGTTGCTTGGAGTCGAACTGGAATTGAGGAATACAAGTTGAGCTGGAATTGAGGAACACACTTGGAAACTTGAATCAGAAATGAGAAAAGAGTGCCCGCACCTATTTTTAGGTAACTAAATCTAAATTTTGGGGACAAAATTACTAATTAGGTGGGTTGGATGTAAACTCTGTAAAATTAATAAATAATTAGCTAATAAATTAATTATTATTTAAAGAAAACTAGAAAATTAAATTTTATAGTTTAGAGAAACAGAAATATTTAAAATACAAATTTTAACACTAATTCTAAAGATTTTGATCCAAAACCGGGTCTCAATGGGCCAAACCGGTCAAACCGAACTCAAACCGGATCAAAAGCCCAATATATAAGACCATGACTCAGCCTTCTTCCCCAAATCATAAAGGGAATCATGCTGGAAATTGGGGAGAGGAGAGCAAATAAGAACCCTAATCCCTTTCAATGTTTAAACTTCCATATCTCTCAATCTGGAGCACCGGTCACCGCACCGTTTGCGACCACGCGACCACCGCATCGAGCTCTTCAAAACCATCTAAACAAAGTGGTAAGAAATTTGCATTTTCTCACCCAACCTTCTTCTCTTCAGTTCGAAATTTTGGGATTTTGGTGTTGAGGAATTGAATAATTTTGATGGTTTAGGTGAACTCAAGCTGCGGGTAATCTCGGGGTTTCGTCAAAAAATACCAGTGGGCACGGTAAGAAACAATTAAACCCTTATAAATTATTGAAATTGGTAACCCTATGTTTATTGTAGTAAAATTGTGTGGTATTAGATTAAATTTTATGGATTGGATTCAAATTGGTGGATGTTGGATGCTTGATTTAAGCCTTAGAAGCTGGGAATTTATTTGGTGAGGAGTTGGAGACTTGGAGCTTGTGGAGGAGAGGACTTTGGGGTTTTGTGTGGCTTAGCGAGGAATCAGCCAAGGTATGGTTTTGGTTTCTTGTAGTTAATGTATAATGTCACGTGAAAACTTAGGCTAGTTGACTGTAGGATAAGTTGAAGTATATGAATTGTTGAAGATTAGTGACTATTATTAGAAATTATTGAATAGATTGGATGAATTTTGTATGTTGGCATGTTATGGCTTGAGTGGGAAGTGTATGAACATGGTTAGGAACATTTGGGACTGTTTTGGTTGTGAAATTATTGGTTTGGAATTGAGAATTTTGGAAAGTTAGTGATTTTGTAAACTTTGGTGAAAACTAATTTTTGACAAACTTCGACGGGCCATAACATGGCTTTCGGACCCTTAAATTTTGTCAAACTTATCTTGAATGAAAATTGGGTCCGTGAGGTTTACAACATTTGAAGAACAGACTAAAAATGATTTTTAACGACAAAGTTATTCACGTTCGAAGTAGGGTGTGTAAAATTGATTTCTGCAGACGTAACAGCTTTTTGGAAAAAAACACAAGGCATGCGTACACGAAAACATGCATGCGTACGCGAGAGTTTTCCCTTGTTCAATACACTCGCATACGTAAGAGGTGGATGCTTACACAACTTTGCCCATTTATACACTCATGCGTACGCATGAGGCATGCGTATGCTGGAATGACCAAAATTTGAACGTATGCGTACGCGGCAGTGTACTTGCTTACGCGAAATTGCAAAAAATTGCATCCATGCATACGCAAGGGGTGGCATGCGTACACATGACCACCATATTTTGTAAAAGTTGTATTTTTGAGTTCTTAACCTATCCTCTAGCCTTGCAAACCTCTATAAAGCCTGTTTAGGGTCCGATAGTGAGTTTTTATAGTTTGGAAAAAGTGTGAACAAGTTGAATGAGTTGAATAGAGATTGAGAGGAAGTTTAGAAGTGGATAACTAAGTTAATGAGGTGTTGGTAATGTTGAATGAGAAGAGATTGATAAAGATTATAATAATAACGATGAATTACAATTGAATGAGGTATGAATTAATGATGATGATGACATTGATGAATGATGAATTAAAAATCTATTTGGAATGAGCATTTGTAATTTTCTGAAACACGAGTTTTCCTTAGTATACGCAATGGCTTGCCACCACTTGCTCCAGGTAGAGACTCGACACTTGATGCATGTGCGTCTTAGTTAGTTAATTAGTTAGTTTAGGTCTTTAATTTATGAACTTCATTCAATAATTAAGTGGTTTCATTGCTAATCATCACTTATTTGTACATGAAGGAAAGCATTAAACATCAAGAAGAATTTTGGTTCATTCATGAATATATGAGCTTAAATATTGAATTTTTGTATTTAAGGATTATTCATGATTATATGAGCCATGTTTGATGCAATGTTGTTTATTGATTTCTTGTTATAAGGGATTAGAAGTGACAAAGCAAGAAACATGAAGGATGCATGTCTTGGAATCAATGAAGCAAGGTAGCTAGCAAATCTCCTTGGAGGCGCTTATAGTGGCGTTTCAAGCGCTTATAGTGGCGCCTCAAGTGCCTATAATGGCGCTCCCAACGCCAGAAAAGAAAAGAAGAAGGAAGTGCTTGAATTGTCTAGCGCCTTTGAACAAGGAAGCAAGCATCAATTGAGAGGCACCTAGTGATGCTTCCAGCGCCTATAGTGTCGCTGGAGTGACACTTCCAGCGCCTAAAGCGCCCATGCTCTCCTCTCCGGGGAACCAACACTTGGTGCCTCATTAGTGGCGTCTAAAGTGCCCAAAGTGGTGCCTAAAGCACCCATGTTTCTCACCTCCAGGGCACCCATTGGATGCCTCGATAATGGTGGTCTAGGCACCCAAATTTGCGCCTCAAGCGCCCATGTTTATCATTCTCTAGGGCTAGAAAGTTTGAGTAGCAAGAGTGGCATTTCAAGTGTCCAAACTGGCGCATAAAATTCCCCTAGAAACACTCTCCAAGGCACCCATTTGATGCCTCAATAATGGCGCTTTAGGAGCCTAAATTGGTGCCTCAAGCACCTTTCCAACCTTCGTCCAAGACACCAACATTGTGGATCTCATTGGTCGCATTTCAAGAGCCCAACTTGGTGCCTCAAGAACCCTTGCTTGTCACCCTCTAGGGCACTAATTTGATGCCTCAATAGTGGTGCTCTAAGCACCCAAATTGGCGCCTCAAGCGCCCTCTTTCATCATGCCTCTAGGGAGCAAGTTTGTGCCTCCAAAAAAGCGCTTCAAGCTCCCAATTTGGCGCCTTAAACACGACTACTGGTGCCACCTTCTAGAGATCAAATTTGGTGCCAAACTTGGCACTTCAAGCGCTAATCAAGGGTAAAAAGTAAGAAGCGTTGGAAGTTTCAAGCGCCTTCGAAGGCCATATTCAAGCAAGCAACCAAGACAAGGCTCAAAGTGATGCCTCAAGTGCCCAACCATTTGGAGCATTCAAGTTGTCATACAAAGTGTGCTACAAAGTGAGCTACACTACCTCAAGGAGCACACTTTCTTATTCATGCATCCTAGCTTTAATTGATTTCGAAGCCCAAGTTAACAAGCCCACATCAAGCCAAAGTTTAAAAATCCAATTGATAAGTGTAGAATGTGAGAAGGGGTAAATGGTAAATCTAAGGGAGTGAATATTATAAAAAAGGGGTTTCCGTAGCTAGTTAAAAAGGGGTTTTTTGGACTCTAGACACGAGACTTCACTTCTACTTCTTTTACTTCCCTTTTGTAATTCTAAAAGCAATGAGTCACTAAACCATCTCTTCATTATGGGGAGGAGCTTTGTCAAATTGGAATGAATTGATGTCCATTTTCTTCTCTTCTTGATTCTATCTTTGTTTAGCTAAGAAGAAATTTCTGATCTTCACAGATACAATTCTATTGGAAGAGGAATTGGATCTATTAGAATTCTATGTGAGCCTTGGAAAAGAGATCATAGTAACTCAGTTTGAAACTCTTCTCTCATAATGATTTTAATTTTGATTCAGAACCTGATATGTGACATGTAATCAATCTGAATTGGGATCTTAAGGGTTGTGTGGCTTGGGATTAGAATACAAACTTCACCTCTTTTCATGAGCATTGGATCAAGGAATTTGCATTTGAAAATGACTAGAAAAATTGAATTGCCAAGGAATTAGAATTCAATTGCTTATAATCTGCCAGAGATCTAACATTAGATGAATAAAAGGAAAGAGAAGTTCATTAATTCAGGAATATTTGGCATCTCCAATCTCTAATGATTTAAATGCCCTTAGCGGTGTGATTGATATTAGTTAGAAATCCATGTGAAGTTTAGATAACCATGTTTATGGTTTATCATTTAAGTTATTTATTTTGTTAAGTTTGAGTATTTTGTATCGATGTGAAGTTCTAGGATTGCCTTTAGTGTCCCGAAATCTTATATTTTACATATTGGGCACTGTTACCATACTGAGAACCTCCAGGTCTCATACCATATATTGTTTTTTGTTTTTCAGTTGTAGGTCGCAACTCACCTCGATGATTTTGCAGGATGGTAACAGAGCGAAGGATCACGCTTATCTTTTGTATTTTGGTTTATTTTGCTTTAGTATTCTCTCATTTTTGTATTTGATGCTTTGTTGCCTTAGAGGCTTAACTTGAGAGACAGGATGTTGTTCTTTTATTATCAAAGACCCTGTTATATTTGTATTAACTAGTCGGCCTAAACTCTATGGGCTGCGGCTAGTATTTCTTCTGACTATAATATATTTAAAGATCTGTTTACTTTGAAATCTTGTATCTTCATCTTGTATAGCTTATCCTTTACGCTTGTAGTTAGTTCGTGTGAGACGCATCGCATTTTTGTATCTCTGTTTTCTGAGTCTTTGAGCTTTATTTCTTCATCAAGCTTATAGTATATTATATCCTTTGACTGTATATTATTATATTGAGCTTTAGAACTATCGTGACACTTTGTTATCCTTTGCTTTACGGCTAGAGGTAAGGCTTAGAGTGATAGGGTGTTACACCAGCTTGGCAGCATCAGTTTTCTTCCTTTTTCTTTTGCACAATGATGCACCACTATTTCGTGGTATATTTTATGCTTAATTGAGTAGATTTTATCCACTAAACTCACACTTATGCATATAAATTACATGTTTTACATTTTCTTTCCTAATTCTGTGCTTTGATTGAAGACATGCTTCTTTGGCCTTAAATTTGCTATGTTTAATCCTCTCTTATTACCATTCGATGCTGTGATATGTGTGTTAAGTGATTTCAGGGTTTACAGGGCAGGAATGGCTTAGAGGATGGAAAGGAAGCATGCAAAAGTGGAAGCAATACAAGAAATTAAAGGAATTGCTAAGCTGTCCAGCCTAACCTCTTCGTACTAAATCGATCATAACTTGAGCTACAGAGGTTCAAATGAGGCAGTTCCAGTTGCGTTGAAAAGTTAACATCCGGGGCTTCAAAATGATATATAATTTTTCATAGTTTCTATGCTGTTAGGTGATGCGCACACGTGGATTACACGTACGCGTGACCTTGGAAAAGTTCAATCGACGCGTACGCGTGGGCGACGCGTACGCGTGACAGAACCATGTGCTGGACATATCAAAAAATGCTGGGGGCGATTTCTGGGCTCCTTTTGGCCCAGTTTTCGGCCCAGAAAACACATATTAGAGGCTGCAGAGTGGGAGAATCAAAGACATTCATTCACACAACAATTCATTCACACAACTTTCATTCACATAATTTTAGGTTTTAGATGTAGTTTTCTAGAGAGAGAGACTCTCTCCTCTCTCTAGGATTTAGGATTTTAGGTTTAGCTTTTCTTAATCTCAAATTTCTATTTTACTTTGATTTAGTGTTTCTTCTACTCTTATTAGTTCTAGAACTTTAGTTTATCTATTTCTCTTGTTGGTTTGTTTATTTCCCCAATTTGGTTTATAAACCCTTCATGTTAGATTTGATTTTATATTTAATGCAATTTGAGGTATTTCATGTTTATTACTTCTTACTTTAATTATTATCATTGATGCTTGCAATTGTTGGTTTTAGATTTTACATTCCCTATTACTTTTCTATGTCTTTATGTTGTGCCTTCCAAGTGTTTGATAAAATGGTTGGTTGGATTTTAGATTAGATTTTTATATTCTTGGCTTTGGTAGAGTAATTGGAGACTCTTGAGTTATCAAACTTCTTTGTTGATTGATAATTGAAAGTTGCTGGTTGATTTGGATACCTCTAAAGCTAGTCTTTCCTTAGGAGTTGACTAGGACTTGAGGAATCAAATTGATTCATCCACTTGACTTTCCTTCATAGTTAGAGGTTAACTAAGTGGTAGCAATAGACAATTGATGTCACAATTGATAAGGATAGCTAGGATAGGATTTCTAATTCTCATACCTTGCCAAGAGCTTTTCTAGTTATTAATTTACTTTCTTGCCATTTTATTTCCCTGCTCCGTATTTCAAAAAAACCCAAAAAGATACTTTCCCATAACCAATAATAACTACACTTCCCTGTAATTCCTTGAGAGACGACCCGAGGTTTAAATACTTCGGTTTAATTTTATTGGGTTTGTTACTTGTGACAACCAAATTTTTGTATGAAAGGATCCTTTGTTGGTTTAGAAACTATACTAGCAACGAGAATTTATTTGTAAAATTCTTTACTAGCAAAAATCCTCTCTTCAAAATGGCGCCGTTGCCGGGGATCATCAAAATGGAGTTGAATCCCCTTTCACCCCACCTCAAGTATGCTTACCTTGAGGATCATCAGAAGCTCCCAGTTACCATTGCAAGGAAACTCACTTTCCAACAGGAGGAGCAGCTGCTTAGTGTGCTGAGAAGACACAAGAAAGCAATTGGGTGGAGTTTGGTGGATATAGTAGGCATCAACCCTCAAGTTTGTGAGCACAGGGAGCAATGGCAAACCAGACAGCGGAGGTGATGCTTCCAGCCCTACCTTGCTCCTTACTGATGGCATGGAGGACTGTGCCAAACCTTAAGTGTGGAGAGGTCAATCCTTGACTTCCGGAGGTAACTTCTCTCTCTCTCTTAACACCAACATTTGACTTTTCTTTTGTTAGATAGGATAGATTGCATGATAATAATTGCTTGCATGTATATTTTGCTTGATTAAAGTACTAAGTTTCTTTTCAAGACCCTTTTATAGTATTTTACTAATTTAAATTGAAAAATTTGTGTTAAACTTGTTTGAGGATTGTAATTTGGAACATAGGTTATAGCTAAGAACACAGAACCTGTGAGATTTGAGCTTAATTACATGGTTACATTATTTAATCATAATATTTTATTCTTCTGTGTTTTCTTCTCTATGATTGCAATCTATATTTTGTTCCATTCTATATGTCCATTGTTTAGTATATTTGCATGCATATATATGATTGAGACCATCATTTGTTATTAGCTCACTTATCCCAAATAGCCTACCATTCCATTTACCTTTGTTAGCCACTTTGAGCCTTTTATCCCCATTTGTTCTATATTTTACCACATCACTAGCCTTAAGCGGAAAAACAATTAATTACCCCAATTGAATCTTTGGTTAGCTTAAAGTAAAGATTGTGTACCAATTAAGTGAGGGGAATTGTGGGAACTTGGGTTAATGGGAATGTGTTATGTTTCTAATTTATTTGAATATTGGGAATTTGGGTACCTACTAATGTGAGACCAGAAAAACTAGATGCATTGATATGTTATTTTTGCTTTCATGTTCAAAAAAAAAATAAATAATAAATAAATAAATATCACAATATAAATAAGTAAACAAATAAGGGGACAAAATTACCCCAATGCATATGTGATGAAATTAAAGAAAATTTGGTACATGAGTATGTGAAATATACAAAAGTGGGAATTTGGGTAGCTAGGTATAATTTTAGAGTTACATAGAGAGTGTGTGTGTGTGTTACGTGAGAGCTTATGGCCCGTTTGGTTATTGTCTATGTCTATCAAAGACATAGACACGGTGACACACGTTTAATGTTTGTTGTATGAGACACAAAAAATTGAGAGACACAGTTACACACAGGAATACATAGAATACGTGTATTTTGTGTCTCTTCCAAATGGTGAGACACAGATTTTTAAAGATGAACACAAATTATATCATTTTTTGGACAATTTCACCCTTACTAATTTTATAAAATTCCTAACACTACCCTCTTTCCTACTTCATCTCCTCCCACTTCATCTTTTTCAGAGAATCTGAACTCCTCCATCTTCTCACCTCCATCTTTCTCTTTTTCTTCATCATAGTCTATTTCTCTTCCAGAATAGCTACATATTTTTCTCTTTCTCCTCTTTATCTTTGTCTATTCTTCGAATTTCTTTTTTTATTCTTCTTCTTCTTGGCCTATTTCTCTGCCTCTTCTACTTCTTGGTGTATCTACCTTTGTTTATGCCTAAATCCGCCAGTGTTAGTGCTCCATATCACATCTATCATCGTCTTTAATGTCGTTAGCTTTCAGATCTGCCATTCTTCTTCTCCTTTTCTCAATTTGTTTCTGCCTTTGCTTCTCTTGTTCAAGGGTTTCATCATTTTCATCATTTTTAAAATCAAGGTTACAACAATGGCTACTGACCTTGCTGGTGGATCTTTAAACTGATGATGGAAGGAAGACTTTGGTGTTGTTGGAGGCAAATGGCTAGGACTGTTTGTTGATAGAATATTCTTTGCTTTTTTAAAAACAAATTGTATTTGATTGGAAGCTAGTTAAGACCATTCGTTAAATATCTTGGGTTATTTTATTTGATTAATTTCTTTTATTAGTTCAAGAGTTATTAATGATAGTAAAAAAGTAGAGGTGGTTATTTAAACAGTGACAGTGAAAAAATGGTGATGGTGGTGGTGATATTTTGTGGCAAGGACAATGTTGTCATTTTATAAAGAATTAATTTATTGTTGTGTCTTGTGCTTACTTACCAAACAAATTAAAAATATACGTGTATCACTATGTCTATGTCTTCAATGTCTATGTATTTGTGTCTATGTCTCAAACTGAACATAAACCAAACACAGCCTTAGGTAAGTCAAAGATTCATATTATAGCTCACTTGGCCATACATATATCTTCACCCTTACCTTAGCCCCATTACAACCTTCAAAATATCTCATGATGTTTGCATTGGTATACTAAATATTTTTTGATTGGTTAAATGAAGAACAAAGTTTTAGAATGCATGACTAGAGAAGAGTAGAGTGAATTAACCCTAGACACGTGAGAGATTGGAGTGCATATACACTACCAGTGAGGGTTCAATGCTTGATTCTATGTTCCCTGCTTTCATGAGCTATCTTCTCACAAGTTTACCTGTCTTCTATTGTATGATTTGCATTAGTGAAATCTCATTTATGTTTGTCTTGGAAAACTTATTTACTTTTAACTAAGTAGACAGAATCATCTTAGCGTATAGTTGTATTCACATACATAGGTTGCATCTCATAAGTCTTACTTCCCCCATTCATTCTTTCTATCTCCTTGAGCTTAGCATGACGACATGCTAATATTTAAGTGTGGGGAGATTGATAAACCACTATTTTATGGTTTATCTTGTGCTAATTTGAGTGGTTTTTATCAAGTCTTTTCACACTTATTCATACAATTTTCATGATATTACAATTCCTTCCCAATTTTGTTCTATGATTGAAAACTTGCTTCCTAAGCCTTTAAATTGTATATTTTTCATTCCCCTTTATACCATTCGATGCAGTGATCTGTGCGTTAAGTGTTTTCAGGCTTTATAAGGCAGGAATGGCTTAGAGGATAGAGAGGAAGCTTGCAAAAATGGAAGGAGCACAAGAAATAAAGGAGATAACCAGCGAGAAGCGACGCGCACGCATGGCTCACGCATGCACGTGAATTGGAGTTTGCACAGCGACGCGTGCGTGTGCTTGACGCGTACATGTGAAACGCAAAGATGACCAGCGACGCGTACGCGTGACATGTGCTACCTGTAGAAATCGCAGAAAATGCTGGGGGCAATTTTGGGCCAAGTTTGGACCCAGTTTTCGGCCCAGAAACATAGACTAGAGCCAGGGGACAAGCAAAGACTCAAGAGACATTCTCATTTGCATAGTTTTAGTTTTAGATTAGAATCTTAGAGAGAAATCACTCTTCCTCTAGGTTTTCTTCACATTCATAGTTTTTAGAGTTTATGCTTTTGATTTGAATATTGAGAAGAGTCACTATCTCAGTTGAAGTTGCTACTATTCTAGTTTGCCTTCTTATTCCTTTACTCTTTTGATTACTTATTAACCCTTCTCAGATAAAGATGTTTATGATTTTGGGATTTATTAATGCCAAGAACTATTTTTACCTTTAATTAATTTTCAGTTATTATTTTATTCAGTTATCATGTCTTCTTATCCCTCTTTATCGTTTATGAAAATCACATTCATGTCAATGGAGTAGACTCCCAACTTGACTTGGGGGTTGATTAAAAGGAGACCGTTGAGTTGGAATACTCAATTATTAATTGTAATTGGAAGTTGTTGGCTAACTCCCTATTTACTAACGCTAATCCTTCCATAAGGAGAGGATTAGGACTTGTGAATAAGAGTTAGCTCAATCACTTGACTTTCTTTTATTTAGTAAGGGTTAACTAAGTGAAAACAACAACCTCTTGCTATTACACTTGGGAGAATCCAACAAGGATAGAACTTCCAATTAATCTTTCCACCGGTCAAGGCTTTTTATTCTGATTATATAATTTCTCTTGCTAATTTTCATTGCTTTAATTTACAATCATTTATTTTTCCGTCCTCCAACTCTTAAGATTTCTCAGCAAACTCCTGACTAATAAAATAGCACTCTTTTGTCAACTTGTTGGGAGACGACCTGGGATTCCTACTCCCAGTAATTTTATTCTAATTTTGTGACAACCCTTTAAAATTGATAAGCGGATTTTTCATCAGTTAGAAACTGTACTTGCAACGTTATTTCTATAAAAAATTCTTAATCGGCTAATTTCCGCATCGTCACACGAACTCTGCGAAACTTGCCTGGATTTTTCCTGAAGTAAATAAAACCACAATGTGCCTCAAAGTAGCATCTAAATAGGCTTCAAACACTAAAATATCAATAAAACTCAATAAATTCATATCTAAAATAATAAGAAAATATAGAAAATATAATCACGCATCATCGTTTTGCCGTTTTATTGTTGTAGAATATAATCGTGTTGCCCCCTAATGGTGTCGTTGTTGATAGTATATGACGGAAGCTATTTCTATGTTTTCTGTTTTAAAAAGATCTTTTGAAATTGCATTTTATGTTTTGTTGCTTTTACCCGACTTCTTTTTACTGGTGTCCGAGCTCTTTAGTGACCCCTTCTTCATTTTGTATTTGTAGGTGTAGCTTTATATCTCGGTCTGTCATTCATGATATGTCAACAAAAGTTCCCCCTTCTCTATTGACTTAGGTAGATACTCCTGTCATTACCTCTGTCCCTGTAGTTGATAAAAAGTACACTTAGGTATTCTGTAGACACCATAGGTTATGTAAGAGTCGGGAGGATGAAAGGAATTACGAAATAATAGTGGTTGATCCCAAGGAGAGGGTTTTCTTTCTCCCTTTAGCAAATCCAGAACGCCCTTTTTTTATGCCTACGAGTGCTTTTTTACAAAGTTAGGCATTAAACTCTCTTTTTTTGACATCGAGACGAATATCCTCTGGACTTGTAATGTTGTTCCTTCCCAGCTTCACCCAAATTCTTGGGATTTTTTTAAAATTAACCAGCTTTTATGCAAGAGCTCAATGTCTGACCTTCTCTCAAGGTTTTCTTTCACCTTTTTATCTTAACCAAACCCAGGTCTTTGAAAGGAAAGTCTTTTTGGCTTTCCTTTCGTGTTGTTTAGGGTAGAAAGGTTTTTTTATATTTTTAATAAATCTTTCCACGACTTCAAAAACTATTTCCTCAAAGTCTGAGTTGTAGAAGGTGTTTGACCTTTCTATCTAGATGAGAATGATGAACCTTCTTTTACATTGTACTGGGAGGAAAAACCTGTGATAGCTAAGTATAATGTAAAGGCTTTAGATGATCTTGAAAAGTGTGTGGTGGACGTGTTGGAAGAGTGCTGGGGCCGGGCTCCTCACTTCGATGCTAAAAGGTTCTTAGGGGACCCCAATCAGCTTCGGTCCAAGCTAGGTAGCTTTCTGACCTTTAGCTTTATGACTTTCAGTTGTGATTTTTTGACTAAGGTGCCTTTTATTTTATTTTTTAGAGAACATGGCTCTGAAGTCTCCAGCGATGAAACAATTACGCCAGACCAGAAAAAATGTTGTGGCTTAGAGCATTCAAGAGAAGAAAACCTGAGGTACCTCTGTTCGATCTTCTCTGAAGAAATCAGACTCGGGTACTTCGGCCCAAAAGAAAATCATTCCTACTCCCTCAAGTCGGTTGATCCCTCCTGAATCCCCTCAAGAGAGTTCTGTTGTTCCTCCTTCTCCCTCATCTTCAGAGCCTCCCAAAAGGCAAAAAAATGTTGAAGATGGGAGTATTTACGATAAAGGATTTGACGGGATTGCCTAGAGCGAGAGAAATATTCTCCCTCGTAATCGCATCAGCATGTATGATGTGGCTATTCAGAACCATCTCCAACTTACAACCCGAAATAGAATTCGAATAGCGGGAGTTTGTACGTCATTGGCCAAGGAGTTACAGAAGACTCCCCTCATTGCCACTCACAGCTCTCTAGTGGTTGCCTGAGCTAAGGTGGAAAGGCTTAGTAGAATCAAGAAGGAGTAGGAGGAATGACGAACGGATTTTCTGTCAGTAAAGAATTTTTATAAAAATATATAATCGCATTGTAAGTATAGTTTCTAAACCAACAGAGAATCCTTTCGTACAAAAATTTAGTTGTCATAAGTAACAAAACCCAATAAAATTTATAACTGAAGTATTGAAACCTCGGGTCGTCTCTCAAGGAATTACAGGGAAGTATGATTTATTATTGGTTATGAAAAAAGGTGTATTTTTGGGTTTTTAAAATAAGGAACAAGTAATTTAAATGACAAGAAAAATAAATTAATAATTATAAAGAAAACTATTGGCAAGGTACAAGAACTGGAAATTCTATCCTAGTTATCCTTATCAGGTGTAATGAGAATTGTTATTGCTCCCACTTAGTTAACCCTTACTAAATAAAGGAAAGTCAAGTGGACCAATCAATTTGATCCTCAAGTCCTAGTCAACTCCTGTGGAAAGACTAGCTTTAGAGTAATCCAAATCAATCAGCGATTCCCAATCTCAATCTACTGCTGAGTTTGATAACTCAAGTGTTACCAATTACTTAACCAAAGCAAAAAGGGAAAATAAATCATAAATAGAATAAAACAATCATAAATCTGAAATACTACAAAATATATTAAATAGAACATTCAAATCTTAACATGGAAAAGTTCATAAGCCAATTTGGAAAGATAAATAACAATTAAAGTAATAGAATAAATAAAAGTAGAAAATAAATTAAAGCAACTTTGAACCTGTGATTGTAGAAGCAATCCTAAAATAAGAGAAATCATAATCCTAAATCCTAAGAGAGAGGAGAGAACCTCTCTCTCTCTAAAACTACATCTGAAAGCTAAAATTATGAATATGAATGTTGTCTCTTTTCTCTGTATGAATGGATTGATTCCCCCACTTTATAGCCTCTAATCTGTGTTTTCTGGGCCGAAAATTGGGTCAAAAATAGCCCAGAAATTACCCCCAGCGATTTTTGGTACGTGATGCCAGGAAATTTTGGCCAGTTTCACTGACCTTTTCTTTACTGTTTTAGGGTTGTTTCATGCATTTTCTTAGAAAATAAGCAAGTTTTGGGTAGAATTTCACTTACATCTTGATTTAAGCATACATTGTGCACTTTACATGATTTCATGAGAATTTTGCATGAATTAGATGACAAATTGGATGATGCATGTCTCATGATGTGGATTAGAACTTTGATGCACTTTATTGCTTGATTTCAGGACAAAGGAAGCAAGAAAGAGCCACATTAGCAGCCACGTTAGTCTAACTAACGTGACCACCAACGTGGAATGGGAGCTAGCTTGCAACGTTAATGAGAAAAGTAATCGCCAATAACGTCCTCGAAAGCCATCATAGCCCACGTTAAGAGTCACGTTAACTAAGTTAACGTGAACTCTAACGTGGAAGAAAGAAATAAGGCCAACGTTAGTGACACTCACCTTTGTCACTAACGTTGGACCAAGCTCATAATTGGCCACGTTAAGAGCCACGTTAACTCAGTTAACGTGGACTCTAACGTTGGGAAGCAAAAGAGAAGCCAACGTTAGTGACACTCACCTTTGTCACTAACGTTGGCCAAGCTACAATGAGCCACGTTAGTTGCCACATTAACTTAGTTAACGTGGAAGCTAACGTGGAGAAAGCAAGTGATCGCCAACGTTAGTGACACTTACCTTTGTCACTAACATTGGGATGTACCACCACAAGTCACTATGAGCAACATTAGCTCCCACGTTAACTTAAGCTAACGTCGATAAAGAAGATGATAAGCCAACATTAGTGACACTCACCTTTGTCACTAACGTTGGAGATGGCTATCATTACCACGTTAGAAGCCACGTTAACTTAGTTAACATGGACTCTAACGTGGGAAGTAGGGGCACCTTGGAACGTTAGTGACAAAGGTAAGTGTCACTAACATTCTCGAAGAATTGGCAAGCCTACGTTAAGAGCCACGTTAACTAAGTTAACGTGAACTCTAACGTAGGAAGGGAGGACTCTCAACGTTATTGGAAAAGGTGAGTCCCAATAACGTGTGCGAAGGACCAAGAGGCAACGTTAGTGGTCACGTTGGTGCCACTAACGTTGAAGTTAACGTGGATCATCCCTGGGTGAGGAACGTTAGTAAAAAAGGTGATTGTCACTAACGTTCTCGAACCCACACTCTCACTTAACGTTAACGCCACTAACGTCCTGAGCTAAAGACCCTTCCTACTTCACACTTTCTCTCTGCAAGTAAAGCTAAGCCCACTGCAGAAGATAACTGCTTCAAACTCAAGATCCAAAGGCCCATATCCAAGACTTGAAGAATCAACTAGAAGATCAGAAGAGTAGTATATATAGGGGTAGTTTTTAATCAGGAAACAGAGCTTTTTGGGGGATTGGAAATTGAGAACTACTCTCTGTATAATTTACTCTACACTTCTAGTTCTAGTTTTCATGATGTATTCTCGATCTTTGTTTTCCATTTTCAGAGCTATGAACAACTAAACCCCTTTCATTGGGTTAGGGAGCTCTGTTGTAATTTGATGGATCAATACTAATTTTCATTACTCTTCTTCTATCTTTTCTCTTGATTTTACTAGAAAGCTTTCAATCTTCATCCAGTTGGGTAGTTATCTTGGAAAAGAAGCTATTCATACTTGGATCTCTTCTGAACCTTGGAAGAGGAATGAAGAGATCATGCTAGAAATGATTTCTCATGTTGGACCAAATTGGGTTTGGTTGGGTATGGTGACTATAATCCTACCAACACTTGATTTGGGAATGCATGTCGTATAATCAGTGACCATACTTCATCTCTTCTCATGAGCAATTGACCAAGGAATTGGCTATTGATCAAGATTTGAGAGATTGAATTACCAAAGAATTGGAATTCGATCACTTAAGATTGCCAAGGAGATCAATGAATGCATTGATTGAGGACGAGATGAAAATGAACTTGATCCGGAGAATGCAACATCTCCTAAGCCCAATGAATCCCCATTTCTGATCTTACCCATTCTCTTTAATTTCTGCAATTTACTTTCATGAGCATTTTTCCCATTCCCATTTACAATTCTGCAATTTAATTTCCGTCATTTACTTTCAGCTCTTTACTTCCAGCATTTATATTTTCTGCTATTTACTTTCCCGCCATTTAATTTCCTGCAACTCTCAAACCAAATTCTGCTTCGCTCAACTAGAACATTCCTCTAATTAAAGTTGCTTGACCAATCAATCCCTGTGGGATTCGACCTCACTCTATTGTGAGTTTTTACTTGACGACAATTCGGTATACTTGCCGAAGGAAAATTGTTGAGAGACAAGTTTCCGTGCTATCAATACGTACAGGTCGCGGCAAAGTCACACGGAAGCGTCGTCCACGCGTTAGCGTGGATTGGGTTTTTGCCAGGTCACGCGTCCGCGTGATCCACGCGTGCGCGTCGCCTGGCTTTGAGGCAGCTATGGCAAATTATATATCCTTGCGAAGCCCCAGATGTTAGCTTTCCAATGCAACTAGAACCGCGTCATTTGGACCTCTGTAGCTCAAGTTATGAAATGAGTGCGAAGAGGTCAGGCTGGACAGCTTAGCAATTTCTTCAACTTCTTGTATTCCTTCCACTTTTGCATGCTTCCTTTCCATCCTCCAAGCCATTCCTGCCCTATAATCTCTGAAAACACTTAACACACATATCAAGGCATCGAATGGTAATAAGAGAGGATTTAAACATTGCAAATTTAAGGCCAAAGAAGCATGTTTTCAATAATAGCACAAAATCAGGAAGGAAAACATAAAATCATGCAAATCATATGAATAAGTGGGTAAAGAATTGATAAAAACCACTCAATTGAGCACAAGATAAACCATAAAATAGTGGTTTATCAACCTCCCCACACTTAAACATTAGCAAGTCCTCATGCTAAGCTCAAGAGAAGCTATAAAGGATGAAGAAGAATGGTAAAATGTATGAAATGCAACCTATCTATATGAATGCAACTATATGCTAAGATGTTTCTACCTACTTGGTTAAAAGTAAATAAGTTCTCCAAGACAAAAATAATTCAAATTTCACTAATTAAAATTATACAGTAAAGACAAGTAAACTTGTAAGAATACAGCTTATGAAAGCAGGGAACATAGAATCAAGCATTGAACCCTCATTGGTAGTGTATATGCACTCAAATCTCTCAAGTGTCTAGGGTCAATCTCTCTACTCTTCTCTAATCATACTTTCTAAAATTTTGTTCTTCATCTAACCAATCAACAAATATTTAGTATACCAATGCAAACATCATGAGGTCTTTTTAAGGTTGTAATGGGGACAAGGTAAGGGTGAGGGTATATATATATGGCTAAGTGAGCTATAAATTGAATCCTTAACTAACCTAAGCTTTCACCTATCATACACACATACTCTATGTAACTCTAGAATCATGCCTAGCTACCCACAATTCCCATTTTTTTTTTGCATTTTTCACATACTCATGTATCAACCTTTCTTTTAATTTTTATCACATGTGCATTGATCTCTTCATTAACTTAACTTTAGCATTGGGGTAATTTTGTCCCCTTATTTATTTATTTATATTATAATATTTTTTTTTGGATTTTTTTAATAGAAAAATAAACATAACTTATCAATGCACATGGATTTTTAATTTTTCTGGTCTCACATGAGTAGGTACCCAAATTCCTAATATTTTGTCAATGAAACACTATACACTTTCATCAACCCAAGTTCCCACAGTTTCCCCACACTTAGTTAACACACTATCTTTAAGCTAACCAAAGATTCAATTTGGGATAATTAATTTGTTTTTCCGCTTAAGGCTAGTGATGTGGTAAAATATAGAACAGAAAGGGGTTAAAAAGCTCAAGGTGGTAAACAAAGGTGATTGAAAGGGTAGGCTATTTGGGATAAGTGAGCTAATAACAAGTAATGGCCTCAATCATATGCATACATTTAAATACACTAAATATTGGACATATAGAATGGAACAAAGCAAAGATTGCAATCATAGGGAAGAAAACACACAAGAATAAAAATTTATAGTTAAATAATGTAACCATATAAATAAGCTCAAAATCTCACAGGTTGTGTGTTCTTAACTTTTTAAACTATGTTCCAAATACAACTTCAAACAAGTTTTAACAGAAAAATTTTTTATTTAAATTAGTAAAATTATATAAAATAAGGTCTTAAAAAGAAACTCATTAATTTAACCAAGAAGTGGTAAATATATGTACAAAATCAAGAAAACATGCAATCAAATATGCAGATGCAACAATGAACTAATAAAGAAAATAAGACATTGGTGTTGAGAAGAAAATAACTAACCCATGGAGATCGGTATCGACCTCCCCACACTTAAAGATTGCACCGTTCTCGGTGCATGCAGAGATGTACAAGTGGACGGGTGGCTCCGCAACTAGTGCTCTTTTTGTTTCTTTCCTTGCCGATTGTTTGGAAGTAGCTTTCTCTTTACCCATCTTGGTGACCATCCTGAAAAGGGAAAAAATAAGTACATGGAAAGGTAAGGGTTCGAGCAAGGAAGAGGATGGTATAGGTGATAATCAATGCACGGTAAAGAGGGATGTCGTTAACACATGGTCATGACTACATGTGAAAAGTTCATCAATGGAAATATAGCTAGTGCATGTGATGGCAAGTAAATACAAGATGTTTATTGGCATGCTGGCAAAGGCATGAGTAGCATAGCTCAAGCATTAAATGCCCAATTTGATTATCAAGTCTCTTAAACTAACAATCTGTTTGTATTGACAATTATATTTTAATCAATAAAATATAAAAGGGGTTTTGTGAAAAACAGGCATTAGAGTAGTAGAGTAGAATAATTAAAAATAATGTGGAATGCCATACGGGCTTTTTCACAAACACATAGCATGCATAGTAAAGAATTTAGTGAAAGTATTAAATTTGAACATGCAAGCAACCCTTAAGAAGTAATATTAATTGTCAAACAATTCCTTAATAATCCACAAGCAATATGTAGAAGATAATAATCACCCAATTAAATTTCTAACACCAATTAAAGGAATAAAAAGAAAAAGAAAGAAAAAAAATATAGATAATGAAAGTAGAAAGAAAAAGAAAGAAGAAAACATAAACAAAAATAAAAGTAATAAAGGAAAAGTAAAAAGTAAAGAAAGAAAGAAAAGAACCTTGATAATAGATGTGAAAAAATAAGAGAGGAGAAAGTAAAAAAATTGAGAGGGAATAAAGACGGAAGAAGGGAGAAGAAAGAAAGAAGGAGGGAAAAAGAAAAAAATAGGGTTTGGGGAAGAAAAGATATGATATTTGGCTGATCTGGAAAAATTATGCGCCGCATATGACGCGGAAGCGTGGGTCACGCGGTCGCATGGTGTGCGATTTTTTCAAGTGACGCAGACGCGTGGGTGACGCGGACGCGTGACTTGATTTGTGCTAGTGGTGCGAGGGCAGCCTCGCACTTGCGCAACTCTCTGTTTCAAACTCATTTTGCCAAAATTTAGGGTGACGCGATCGCGTGAATCGCCAAACATTGAGGATGATGCGGACGTGTGGGGCACGCGTTCGCGTGGTAGGGATGGTGCTTATAGCATAGTTTCAGCTCGACTCCACCATAACTCTCTGCCATACACCCTTTTTACGTCGATCTTTAGGGTCACACGGCCGCGTGGGCGACGTGGACACGTGGGGAGGCTATTTCGCAAACGACGCGAATGCGTCAGCGACGCGGTTGCGTGGTCATATTTGTGCCTAAGGCACACCTCCAGCCATACTTTCGCGTGACTTTCTGTTCAATTCTCTTTTCTTCAGAATGCACCTATGACGCGGACGCGTCAGCGACGCTTATGCGTCGCATGCATTTTTTTTAATGCAGAATGCAAAAATGCAAAATGCAGATGCTGGTGCAGATATGATGAATGAACACTAAGAAAAATAAAATAAAATAGAACCAAGAATAAAACAAAACAAAATAAAACTAAGACTGAAAAAGAACAATCATACCATGGTGGGTTGTCTCCCACCTAGCACTTTTAGTTAAAGTCCTTAAGTTGGACATTTGGTGAGCTCCTTGTCATGGTGGCTTGTGCTTGTACTGATCCTTGAATCTCCACCAATGTTTGTAATTCCAATGGCCTCCGGGATCCCAAACTAGGCACATACAGCTGTCAAGCAATCTAAAGTAAGTGACAAGGCTCCAAGAGTGTTGATTGTTAGACTGAATTCTAGGGTCCCAAACCTTGCTTTTGCACATGTCTTCTTGTTGATCATTAGTATTACAACCGGGTGGCAAGCAATCTGAATTCTTACTGAGGCATCCAAACAGCTTTCTAGACCCATACAATTTAGTATTCTTCCAACCATGATACTTCAGCCGTGAGCTTCCTACCACAATGAACCTAGGATTGTGTTGCCAACCACTAACCATCTATCATCTTGGTATGCACCTCGGAATGGCTCTTGACCATAGTAATTTGGTGGATGTTGGTTGTCACGAAGGGGTCCACCATATCTAATGTCTGGGCATGCATTGTAGGATGGTCGTTGTCCATGGTATCTTGGAAGGTGTTGTTGCCGAAAGGGTTGATCAGATCCCCGTGGCTCCTTCCAACTTTGATTGTTCCGACCTTGATGCATGTTCCTGTTATAATTTCTATTCCTTGCAATAACATTAGAACCAAACTTGAAACCAGAGAAGTAAGAATTCATAGTAGCTAAATAGAAATTAAAAACAAAAACAAATAAACAAGCAAAAGAAAATAAAATAAAATAAAATAAATAAGAGAAAAGGTTTAAAAAAGATTTGATTTTAAGATTAGAAAAGATAAGATAAGTTAGGTAAGAGAAGATAAGTTTTTATATTAAAAGGTTTTGAAATTTAAATTTTTGAATTTGAAAAAGTCAACAATATAAGATAAAGATTTGAAAAAGATTTAAATTTTGAAAAGGTTTGACTTTTAAAATTTTAAATTTAAATTTTGAATTTTGAATTTTGAATTTTGAATTTTGAAATTTAAAACTAAGATAAGATAAGATAAAAAATTTTAAAATAAAAATCTGAATTTTTTTTTACCAAAAAAATCAATTTAAAAGTAAATATTTATAATAACCAATAATAAGGCACACGTTTGCAATTCCCCGGCAACGGCACCATTTTGACGAACGGATTTTCTGTCAGTAAAGAATTTTTATAAAAATATATAATTGCGTTGTAAGTATAGTTTCTAAACCAACAGAGAATCCTTTCGTACAAAAATTTGGTTGTCACAAGTAACAAAACCCAATAAAATTTATAACCGAAGTATTGAAACATCGGGTCGTCTCTCAAGGAATTGCAAGGAAGTATGATTTATTATTGGTTATGGATAAAGGTGTATTTTTTGGTTTTTAAAATAAGGAACAAGTAATTTAAATTACAAGAAAAATAAATTAATAATTATAAAGAAAACTATTGGCAAGGTACAAGAACTGGAAATTCTATCCTAGTTATCCTTATCAGGTGTGATGAGAATTGTTATTGCTCCCACTTAGTTAACCCTTACTAAATAAAGGAAAGTCAAGTGGACCAATCAATTTGATCCTCAAGTCCTAGTCAACTCCTGTGGAAAGACTAGCTTTAGAGTAATCCAAATCAATTAGCGATTCCCAATCTCAATCTACTGCTGAGTTTGATAACTCAAGTGTTACCAATTAGTTAACCAAAGTAAAAAGGAAAAATAAATCATAAATAGAATAAAACAATCATAAATCTGAAATACCTCAAAATATATTAAATAGAACATTCAAATCTTAACATGGAAAAGTTCATAAGCCAATTTGGAAAGATAAATAACAATTAAAGTAATAGAATAAATAAAAGTAGAAAATAAATTAAAGGAACTTTGAACCTGTGATTGTAGAAGCAATCCTAAAATAAGAGAAATCCTAATCCTAAATCCTAAGAGAGAGGAGAGAACCTCTCTCTCTCTCTAAAACTACATCTAAAACCTAAAATTATGAATATGAATGTTGTCTCTGTTCTCTGTATGAATGGATTGATTTCCCCACTTTATAGCCTCTAATCTGTATTTTCTGGGCCAAAAACTGGGTCAAAAATAGCCCAGAAATCGCCCCCAGCGATTTCTGGTACGTACAGGTCGCAGCAAAGTCACGCGGAAGCGTCGTCCATGCGTTAGCGTGGATTGGGTTTTTGCCAAGTCATGTGTCCGCGTGATCCACGCGTGCGCGTCGCCTGGCTTTGGGAAAGCTATAGCAAATTATATATCATTGCGAAGCCCCGGATGTTAGCTTTCCAACACAACTAGAACCGCGTCATTTGGATCTCTGTAACTCAAGTTATGACTGTTTGAGTACAAAGAGGTCAAGCTAGACAGCTTAGCAAGCAATTTCTTCAACTTCTTGTATTCCTTCCACTTTTGCATGCTTCCTTTCCATCCTCCAAGCCATTCCTGCCCTATAATCTCTGAAAACACTTAACACACATATCAAGGCATTGAATGGTAATAAGAGAGGATTTAAACATTGCAAATTTAAGGCCAAAGAAGCATGTTTTCAATCATAGCACAAAATCAGGAAGGATAACATAAAATCATGCAAATCATATGAATAAGTGGGTAAAGAATTGATAAAAACCACTCAATTGAGCACAAGATAAACCATAAAATAGTGGTTTATCAAGGAGGAAAGGGACGGGCTAAAGTCCTACTTAGAGAAGGCCCATTCTAGGATAAAAAAGGCTGAGGCGGCTACAGCTATGGCAAAGCGGTTGAAAAAGAAAGCAAAGGAGATCTATACCCGGGTTTTTAGGGAGAAGCTCGACCTTCAGGAGGAGTTGGAGAAGGCCAAGGAAACATATGCCACCCTTGAGGAGTTTGTGGCTGAAGGGATGGATGAGATGTTTACTAACCTGAAGGCCCAAGTTCAAGTTCTGGCTCCTAAGGCCGATCTTTCCTTGTTCAGTCAAGACAATATCGTGCTGGATGAAAAGATTGTCCCGGTCCCTGAAGAAGATGAGGAACAGCCCTTGCCCTACCCAAAGTCTTTCGGCAGTTACGAACCGCCGCAATGTTATTACATTTTTTTTATTTATGAATGTTTGTGGCGGTTATAAAAGCGCCACTATTTTCAATACAAATTTTAAAAAAAAATTCCTTTTAAAAAGCGCTGTTTTTTTTTTTTGAATTTTAAAGATAAATTTTTTGGCCTTTTTTGGATTTTTTAATGCTATAAATCTTAATATTTTTTTATCTATTGAATATAAATTTGTGGCAAAAACAACAAAATTACCTGGAAAATAAAATAATATCTTTATAAAAATATCAACATAGTAAATCTCTTGCTAAGAATTGCATAGTCAAATTCAAAAAAATGTTTACTTCAAATCAAAATAAGTCCAATCCTAGGATTCTATTTTTCACTCTGTCCTTCCACAGAATTGATCCATGCGATACTATTGAGTCAACAATCTGTATAAGGATAAATAACAAATGTTTTAGTCTAATTAAACAATCGAACACACACTTAAGCCAGCGATATATATGACTTTTGATACTTAGTTATAAAATACTACCAAGTTAGTATTATTTTTTTTTCTGTACTAACCTTGATATCATCAATATTTGATCGTGGTAAGTTTCTCGTTGATGTATATATACATTGGTTTTCCTGCTTCATAAAAGCAAAACCTGGATAGCTAAATTTACAAATGTAACGTGGCTGATCTTAAATCCTAATCAATGAAAATTAGTTAATAAATTATTTTTGGTAGGAAACAAAATCATAATTGTAAACTTGCTGCTAGATTATGATAAACATGATACTTACATGTTCGGTGAGGGCTAAATTTGCTTCAAAGAGTGACCTGATTGTCCCTATATCCTCCCAATAATCATTGAAGAGAAAATCCTGCAAATATATAAGTTATTGCTTTAAGGATTTGTAACATTAGAACAGAAGCATATTGAAATCTTTACACTAATTAAGCTCAAATATATACAAGTACTGCTAGAAGCAAAGCCATCATAACTGATACAACAATGCTACCAAAAAAGTTAGCTTTCCATGGATACTTGATAATTGCAACAACATATATAATACTCTACTGCCTCACAGAGTTTATTATATCACATTCACATTTCTCAGTCTCCTTTTTTTAAAAAAATAAAAGTCAAACAAGAGTCTCAACTTACTAATAACATCAAGTGGAGGCAAATATAGTAAAAAGCCAATAACCACTAAAAATGTCTCTATACATAAATAAAGAACGCTACTTTATTTTGAAACATGGATATCACCATTTACATCAAATTAGCCAAGAAAACCAAGTGCATTTCAGCAACATGGTAGCATAAACACCAATAAGTTATTCTCTGATGAGTTTCAGTTACTCATATTAATTATGAATCATCCTCAACATATCTCAATCCTCTTCTCTCCAACAAGGACATAGATTAGACAATTTCAGCCAAGCTTCAAGCTTAATACTCGAATAACATAGCATCATAGAGTGACAATAATAGTAACAATAGTAGAAATATAGAACATGGGAAGAAAAGCCTCCTGTGTTGTACTCCAGTAGAATCTACTGGAAGCCTAGTATGTGTTTGGTTGGAATGGAAAAATAGTGTTGATAAGAAAAGAAAAATACAAACCGTTTATATTTTAAAATGACATACAGACCCTGAAGAAAAATTATTACATGAATGGAAAAGGAAAACAGAAAAATAATGTTTAATTTGGTGATGTGAATGTCAAAGGTTGGAAAAGATTGGACATTGAGATGATGAAAGAATACCTGTGAGTTGCGCAATCATCAAACTAAATCAATATCTGCCAGAGTTGGGTTACTCCAAATCCTGGTTCAGTACCACACGCATTCCCCACTTCACTTCCAAACACAAATGCCCATTATCGACATAGTTGTGGTCATCTACTTTGAATTCAAAGCGAGATCCATCAAGATCATGTTGCTTTTAATCCCGAAGGAGTAGTTGGCAAGAAAAATAGAATAGGCAGAGGTGACCCAATTTACCCTTCACAAGACTAATTTCAAAAGCTTGGATAGCTTACAACATGATAGAAAATACGTAAATGGATAATCTTCCCACTCAAGATAGAGCAATTCGCTAGAAATGCTATTAAAACTTCCAGAAAAACTAACACTTTTTATTTTGAGAAATTCAAGTCATCTCATTCTTGATAATGTTTCTGCTCTTAATGTCATATTTCTTTCTTCATATGGTTCAATCAATTGCACGGCCTTAACATCATCAATGACTTAAATACAAAAAATTCACAAAATATTAGATTACATCAATTACCTATTAACTCTATAAAATTGAAAAATTTAAAACTGCATACCGTATTTCCAAACATAATACGTTGAAAATCCTCTTTGCACCATATCCTACTCCACATCCATGGCTCATTTAGAGCATTTTCCCAAATTATTCTCATGCCTAACTCTTGCAACAGGTCATGCATTCTAATATAGCATTTATCAATTGTTATTAATGATTTATCGATGAGTACACTTATTCCAATCTTTGGATGAAGACCATGACAATACAACATGCCTTGCACAAGCGGATTCTTTTTGTGGTTAAAGAAAAAAGCAATGTCCAAAAATATTTCCTTTTCGAGGGGTTCCAATCCATCAAAACTAAGTTGAAGCACATCTGCGATTTCCTTCTTTGAATTATTATGTTAATATTATGTCAAAAACAAAATCAAACATTATTGAAACTGAGTCAATCACATAATTTTTTTCATTTATTTACTCTAACTATCAATTTCAATTCAAAGCACACAATAAATAAAAACAAGTAGTACCTTCAAATCCCTAACTCTAAATAGCAAAAATTAACCCCAATTAATAGAAGATATAGACAAATTCTGAATCAAAATAACCGGAATCAAAATTCTGAACCAAGAATGAAAACAAGAAAGAAAGATCAATGTGGAAGAACGAACCAGTAACAGCGGAGAGGCTGCGATAGCTCAGATTGGCACAAGGGGAAGGAAGGTGTAAGGGTTTCACGCACGATCAAGGAGATGGAAAACTTCGACGCCGGTGAGAGAAGGATGAAGTGCAGTCGGCGACTCCACAACCACATAGAGGCGCAGGGTAGATCGGAGATTAAGGATTTCACGCACCGTGGATGAGGGAGTATGGATTTTAGGCACTATGCAGGAAAGTCGAAAGCTCGACGCCGGAGAGAGGAGGATGGATCAGCGACGCACGGTGGAACAGCAGTGCCAGGATTTCGTGCGCTACCAATCTCGCTTCGCAGGTTTCTGCAATATTGGAGAAAATTATTGGTTATAAGATAAAAAAAAAAGACAAAATAAAAATTGAATTATGATAAAGTCCAAATTAACGGCATTTCTTGATGCAGTCGCCACCGATGGTGCAGCACATGAAGGTTGGTTCTTCTGGAGACATGTTTCGCGGCGATAAGTTGAACGGCTGGCAATTTTTGGTCGCTATGCTCCGTGTCTCTTGTAGTGCCATTAAATCCGTCGGTAACATCCGTCGTTAAATCCGATAGTAAATTCGACGGCATTGAGCATATTTTTTGTAGCATATAATTGTATTTTTAGTTTTAAAAAGTTATAAATATTTTTAAAAGCATTATTATACGGAGATACTTTTTTAAATTAGTGTGTGATTTTTAAGTTAAAATGTTTAACATAGCCTTAATAAATATTTACACTTTTTTGTTAAATTTATGTCTATTAAAATTATTTTAAATACTAAAGAGATAATTTTACCAAACACATTTTTTTAGCTTATATTTATTGACAGTTCTTTCTATTTTATTTTACCAAATATAGTTGTTATAAATTTTAAACTGTTACGTTTCACAAACTAATTTTGATAAGTTAGTTTTAAAAATAAAACCTTTACTAAATGGAGCCTAAAACTTTAAGCATCCTTCGGTTAATAATTAATATGAAGATATTAGGTCATTAATGTGTTTGATTCTCTTGATGATCAAATGGTATGCAAGAAATTGATATGTCCATATTGATTATTGTTCCAATGACAAAGATGCCATTTATTAATGTGTTTGATTCACTATGATGATCAAATGGTATGCAAGAAATTGATATTTCCATTCCTAATTAATTAGTGTTTCAATGACAATGTTGACATTTATCACAGGATCCTATAGTGCACGATGCTTCAAGTTGAAAAGATTCTCCAGTGAGAAAGCATGCTACATTATTTTAGTATAAGACGTTTATTCGAAGCTAAAAATATTTTTTGAACATTTAAATTATTATATTCTATATAATCACCTGTTTGAATTATTTTGGTACGATTCTTATTTTTAAACACAAACTTTTTTATTTAATCTTTAGATCTTATCAAGGGTTAAATAGATCAGACACAATTTTTTCGTAAAAAATTGAAAAATGGGTAGTATTGATTCAAAAGAGAGATTTAATAGTGTAAATAACATCATTCTTTAAGTTTTATAGAGAGATTTTTCTACCTATAGATCAGTTAATTATTGCTCAGGTCAAAGTTAGGGCACCGAGTAAAATAGTGACCGAAAGTGACAAAATAGAGCAACTACTTTTGATAGTTGGATTAGCTTTTCAAATAAGAGAGTGAATTTAGAAGAAGCTAGATAAGTGCTCTACAATATGTTATATTAGTTCCAAAATAATTCTATAAGATGATACAGACCAATAATTTGAAATGTGCATTAAAAAAGAAAAAAAAAATCAACAACCCACATTGTCTCAAAAAGAATTAAATCTTTTAAAATAAAAGGTCGTACTCATAACCTAATAAATTCGGTACCTGCATACATAGTTCTATGTCCTAAATTCCTAATTTTTGTTATCCTATGTAGAAACTTAGGGCAAGGAATCTGATCAACCACCACTAAGAATCAGGTGAAGGGTATGGTGCGGTACAACACGCAAGCAATTTAGTATGGTGGTGGTGGCCCAAGGCACACCATATACGTGCTATGATATTTTATAAGCTATGCTTACCAAAATGTTTTAGGTCAACATTGATTTGAGAAATTAGAAGTAATCAAAATGATTTTGCACCCTACATCTTTGATCTATTTGTATGTAAAATTGACACCCTTATCACTCTTAAATTTCGATAATATTTATTAGAGATATAATTATTTATGTATTTTTTCTATCAACTTAAATTTTTAGAAGAAATAATATTATGACATAATATTAAAGTTTTTATGACCAAAAAATTTAGAATTTAATTTTTGTTAAACCCGTTAATATAAGACAAATAAAAATAAGTTTATATAAAAAATTCATGCAAACTCAAAAAATTATTATTGCATGAAAAATGTATTAAAAATATAATTATTTATATAATTTTTCGATAAGTTTAAGATTTTTTTTGTATATATGATGACAATATTTATTCTAATAAGTTAATTCTTCATAATTTTTCGAGTGAATACCTCGTCCGGCCCCTCACAATTATCTCAAAAGGACAACGAGGCCTCAAAGAAAAAAAACACCCAACCCAGTCTTTTTTTTTTTGGGGATTGATTAGCCTCTGTGCAAAAAAAAATAACATTCACTTTTTTTGGCACAGGGGCTAATCAGTCTCATAAAAGTAAAGTTCAGGGACTGGATTAAATATTTTTTTTCGAGAACTTCGTTGTCTTTTGAAATAATTGTCAGAGGCTGTTTTAGATTTTTCTCTCATTTTTCACATTCAAATTATTGTTGTATTTGGTGCTTATTACAATATAAACATCTAAAAATATAACACACAATGTTATTACTCCTTTTTCTAAGTAATTTCATATTGAAACTAACCATTTCCACCTAATCCCCCCCTCCCCCACAAAAAAAGAACTCGTGATACGTGTGATTTTGGATGCATACATCTATATATGAATAATTATTATATTGATAAATAAAAAAAATATAGAGAATCAATTAGTGATGTAGCCAGCAACTCAAAAAATTAAAATTTAAAACATCTAAAAGAGTTACTCTAATTCCATTTTTTCTCCTATTCACAATTAAAAAAACAACCTCACAAACCCTTATCAGTTATCACACTCTCTTGCTCCATAACCATAGCCGTCAAGTAAAATTGGATATACACGTTATAATTCATGGGTCAACTCGTTTACCACTTAAATACATAATTTTTTATCCATAATTTTAATAAATTTTTCAATTCGTACCATTTAATTCATGACCTAAATAGATTGATTCCGTAGTTTAACGGACCAACCCATTAGTTTGTTTTAAATATATATAATATAAAAAAAATATATTTATATAGGTTAAAAGCTAACAACCCATTTAAAACTTATTTTTTTCACCCCAATATTTACTCTTTAACTCTTTAGTTAAACCTAAACTTGGCATAAATATCAATTTATTGCTGTGCACAATTTGTGACTTCTTCTATGGCTCATTCTCTTGCCAAATTTTTAGTCACAACTCATGAATTTAATAATAACAATGCAGTAAAAAGAAAAAGATAGAGATCTTTAAATCTCAATTTTTTCTTATACAAATTATCATCTCTCTCAATATCATACATTTTCAACTTATTTAATAATTCAATATCAAAATTTAGTTTTAATATTATCCATTCATTATCAGTTTTTCTTTTATTTCCACAATTCTCAATCATCACCTCCCATCAAGAACAACTCTCAGCGTCACTACTGTCATCATAAAGGATCTCTCAACTGTGCAAACACATACAAGACAATAAAAAGAATACAGAAATAGAGAGAAAAAATAAAATAATTGGCATATAGGTACAATTATTCAAATAGGCAAGCCAAATACAAGATGCACACCCAAACAAAACACACAAATGCAAATGATGCATGCATGCCTTATGGACAATGAGCTCATTTGTTGTTTATACAGCCAAACCCAATATGTCCAGTAATTAACCCTGGATAGTCCCTCGGTGCGCGTATCCCCAAACTCAAACTCATACTCATTGATCAATGCCCATGGGGAAAACATCCAGGAAGGTATAAGTGCCCAGCCATATTTTACGACGGAGGGTCAACAAAGTCTCAATTCCTACCGGGAGCAAGCAACACAAAACCACCATCCTTGCATATTATCTTGAAAGCTCAAATACCGACTAGAAGTAAGCGAGACAAAATCACAATCCTTTTATCTACCCCAAAAACTCAAATACCGACTGGGAGCAAGCGAGACAAAACCACAATCCTTGCATCTGTTCCAGAAGCTCAAATACTAATTGAGAGCAAGCGAAAAAAAACCACAATCCTTGCATCTACTTCAGATGCTTAATTATCAATCAAACCTATTCTCATTATCCCCTCGAATCAACTCAATCTCATCATTCAATCATATAATCTCATTCTCGTTATCCTCTCGAATCAACTCAATCTCATCATTCAATCATATCATCTCATTCTCATTATCCAACCATATCAACTCATTCTCATCATCCAATCATATCAACCCATTTCTGCAATCACTTCCAACTCAATTCAAGTCAATATTTTTCTTCCCAACACTTTCTACCCTCTAATTCACCGTTCTATACCCATTAGAGGATTTACAAAGTTTGGAACATTAAGGAAATGGTTTAAAGGCACAAGATTCATTCCAAATCCTAGAAAATAGTTATCAAATCTCAAATAGGGGTTACAAAAGTGAAACAGCGGATTGGATAAGGAAAAATAGTTAAAAATTATCATCTTTAAAAAACAAGACAGTTGTACGTACGCATGCTTCATGCATATGCACAAATCCCTCCTTGCACACACGCGCGGAACGTGCACGAAAAACATTCAATTTTGGAAATGCGGGTTGTGCATACGCATGCCATGGGTGTACGCACAACTCCGTTTTTTGTGCGTGCGCAAGAAACTCGTACAAAATCAATTCTTTTTTTGTTACACACCCATGCGTATGCAAGGGTCATGCGTGCATGACCTCAGTTTTTTGCAATTTCTGCAAAATTTAGTTTTAAACCCACAAATTCAAACTCTCACAACTTTTTCTACAAAAGTCAATTCCTTCATTCCTAGATGGTTTTAAAGATCTTTCCACTAGCTTTAACCTAAGACAAATTTCATTCAAATCCAATCTCTTAGCGCCAAATTATGGCCCATCGAAGTTGGCTAAAAATTTGATTTTTTTTACCAATTTCACCTAATCCCTTAATTCCATCAATTCTCAATTCAATTCAATCCTAAACCAGTTTAAAATCATTTCTACACATTCCAAACACTCATTCATCAACCCTTCACCATTTCAATCCTAAATTAACCCACTTCCAACTTATTTAACACATTTCATTAACTATATCCATATTCATCAACAATATGCAACATTCATATATTCAAACTCTCAATTAACCAATAATCAATCCTCATATTCTCATACAACAATTCACGCCGCTTAGCTTAACTTACCACATAAGAAATTTCTTCACCCTATCACGGCCTCTGGCCCAAATTTCACAAATCACAATATTTATGCATCTAATTTTCAATTAAAATTTCAACATGCATACTCATTTTCATGCAACATGACACCATCATATATTACAATATCCACATATTACAATATCCACTTGCAACAATATCACATCATGCTCCTTAATTTCATGTCAAAACACATCAACTAACAAGATACTCATACTAGTCATTATTCAAATATATCAACAATCAATTTCATTTAACTTATCCTAGGAGCAAGTAACCTAGGTTTTCATATAACCATACATAATGCGTACTCAAAACTACCACCCATACTTTAATATCGCAATTTCAAGCTTCCAAGCATTCCTTTACAAAATTTCACCAAGCCAAGTTTTCAATTACTCAATCTAACATCACATTATACAATTTGGCACAATATTAAAAACTAGAATTTTCATAAATTAATGAATCAAGAGAAAAAAATAGTTCCTTACTTTTACTCACTAAAATTAATGATGAATACCACCAAGAACACAAGTTAGAGAGTCCTTATAACATCAAAATCACCAAAAATTTTCAATACCCAAACTAAAAATGCGATTTCAGATTTGAATGAGAAACTGGGGTTGGGATTTTGAATTACTCACCAAACTATTCAAATATAATTGAAGAGGGAGAGACAAGCTTTGCATAATCACAAACAGTGCGGCGATTAGAACTCCATAGTAAAAGTTATAGAGATTTAAAGGTGGAACTAAGGTTAGGTTTTCTCCTCTCTTCTCCCTTCTCTCAATTTCAGCTGTCTCCTTCTAAAATGAATGGAGAATATGCTGAATTATGTGTTAAGTATGGATATATATAGTTCGACTTGGGTTCAGTGTAACTCAATTTCATTTCCTTAGTCCGTTGGCCTAATTTTGGACCAAAACCTTAAAATAAGCGTTTTAATTCACACCTTAAATATTTTTATTTCTCCAAATTATAAATATTAATTCTCTAATCCTTTTTCGCTTTCATATGATTTTACACTGTGAAAGAAGGGCAAGGATACGCCCCTTTAACGTTGTTACTGCCCATCGTGACCCCACGATGCCGTCCTCTGTGCCGCCAACCGCCACTGATTACCCACAGTCAGTTGAATGTGGAATAAGGTCGCACATCACACCAACAACGAATGCTTACCACGCCATGGAGAAGCATTGTTTTTTTAAAAAACAATATTTTTTGTGTGTTTAACCAATATTTTTAAAGGATTGTCTCTGTCCAAATTTATTGTGATATTAAGATCACATAAGTTGTTTTATTAAATATGTTGACCTCAAAAACAATTTTTAAAAGAACTTTATAAATGAAGGAGCAATATTCAAGTTATAACAATATTAAAGTTTTGGATGTTTTTTCTTTTAAGTTTCGAATTTTTTTTATGTTTTAGATGTTTATATTTTTGGGTGTTGAATGAATTTTTTAATAGTTTATATGTTTCATTGCATAGGTTTTAGATGTTCTTTTTCTATTTTTTTGTTTTATTTTGTTAAGTTTTAAAATTTTTAAAATAATTTTAAATATCTCATCATGGTTAAGTTTTGAATTTTTTATTACGTTTCGGATGTTTCTTTTTATTTTAATTTAAAATTCTTTTGGAATTTTTAAATGATATTTGAAATTTTTGAAATGAATTTTTAAAATAATTTTGCAATGATTTTGGTTTTTGTTATTATTTAGTTTTAGATATTTTTTATAGATTTTGAATTTTTTCATTAAGTTTTAGATGTTTCTCATGATAATTTGAATTGAGATTCCTTCCAAAAAAATTTTAAAAAAATTTTGGACATCTCATTTTTGTTAAATTTTGGATGGTTTTTTCTATTATATTTCAAATATTTTTTATTTGAAATTTTTAAAATAATTTTAGAATTTTTAAAATAAATTTTAGAATTTTAAAATGATTTTACAATAATTTAAATATTTGTTATTATTTAGTTTTAGATATTTTTTAAAATTTTAATTTTTTATTTAATTTTAAATATTTTTTTATAATCTAAATTGATATTTTTTTTCAAAATTAAAAAAAAAACTATAATTGACTGTAGTTGAGTACACCCCATAAAATTGTAATAAATGATGTACACATGTATGTATATGTTGCTACTTTATTTGGTTTGAGTGCATAGATGTGCTTACAAAAGCTAAGATAATGCATACAGAATTCTGAGTGTTTTGTGATATCATATCATTTATGTCAAGAGGAAAAACGGGAGACTTCAACTGATAAATTAAATGAACAACAACAACATTAATAATAACAATATAATTATGTTAGAGGTACATTAAAATTAATTATTAGTATAAAATATATTAATATATAAAATATATATAACAACGAACTAAATTATATATATTATAATAATTAATTTTGATATATAAATAGTATTTTTAATAATAATAATAATAATAATAATCTACCCTTCACATTTTAATTAAATTTTTAAAGTAAGATTTATGTCTTGTTTATATAATATACATTTCACTTAATTTAGTTGTATGTCAATAGATGTGAGACTTTATTTTCTAGGCTTGATATCTCAAACTCTTTATACCATGCATATTCTAGAAAAAAATAAGTAATAAAAGTTGACACTTGTGATGATGAGATTAGAATATAATCCCCTGCTGCTTTGGAATTCAAGGTGGAGTATATATTTTATTCTTATTTTTCTAATCAATAATATTATTATCTAATCTTCATGTTGCATACAGCAAGCACATTCAACATTAATTCTCTAACTATATAAATGTAAGTGTCTTCCACTACTATTTGTTCACCTATAGATTCTCCTTGCATATTCCATCACTTTTACCACTAACATTGATAATAATAATAATAATTCAAACAAATAGTTTCCAACAAGAAACTAAGATGAGCCAACAAGATAAGGAAGTGGTGAAAGGAGTAGTGGAATGGAAGATCAAACTAGGAGATGATGATCATGATAACCACTCATTAGCGTTATCATCATTATTGTTATTACCATCAGTGATGGTGGCTTGTATTTGGGGAGCCATGGTAGGGGTGAGTATGAAGGTTTGCAAGTTTGTGAAGAAAGCATGGCAAATGGGTTTGGATGACCCTAGAAAATTCATCCATGGATTGAAAGTTGGGGTGGCACTTTCAGCAGTTTCATTTTTTTACTACATAAAGCCTTTATATGATGGAGTTGGTGGAAATTCTATGTGGGCAGTCATGACAGTTGTGGTAGTTTTTGAATACACAGCAGGTAGGTAATTAATACTTATAATATATACCAAATTTAATTTTAGTGCACTGTGATATTTAGATTATTTTTTTATTAGTTTAACGTTCAAGATAATTAATTATAATAGGAATACATAAGGAGTACATAAGATTTTTTCTGGAAAAAAATTAGTTCTTCTTATTTTGACCAACCTCAAAAAATGAAAAAAAAATCTTATGTATTCGTGATATATTTCTACTATAATTAATTATTATTAATATTAAACTAATAAAAAATAATTTAAGTAATATAGTGAGCGTAGAAGATGTTAATGTAAATAATAAGATGGAATATTATACATGTAAATAAAAATAATAAAATTGTAGTAACATTATGGATGCATGAAATTGCAGGGGCAACCATTTGTAAAGTTATAAATAGAATATGTGGGACATCACTTGCTGGGTTTCTAGCCATTGGGGTTCACTGGTTAGCAGATAGAGCTGGAGAACAAGGGGGGCCTATGATTGCTGGCGTCTCTCTCTTCCTCTGTGGTAATACCACTCTTTATCTGTGAATATGCATTATTATTTAGAATAAATATTCTTTCCAATCTTAGCTGTTTGTCTGAAAAACATCATTATTATTTAAGCGGCTTTTGTTATTAGTTTAAATGGTCCCTCACATATCAACAGATTATTATGCATGGAAGTTCTCTAATTACTTCAGCAATTGAAAATAAATTGAATCTTCCGATAAATAGGCAAAAAAAAAGAGATTTACTCTATTATTTATTAATTGGTACATAATTATTGATCGTCTTGCTAATTAATTTGTGTGCATGCAGCTTCTGCAACAACATTCTCGAGATTCATTCCGAGCATAAAGGCTCGTTTTGACTATGGGTGCTTAATATTCATATTGACATTCAGTTTGGTTGCGGTGTCGGGTTATAGAGTTGAGAAGTTGTTGGATTTGGCACAACAGAGAGTTTCAACAGTTATAATTGGGACATGCCTTTGTATAATAGTGAGCATGACCATTTGCCCCATTTGGGCTGGTCAAGAGCTTCATCTTTTGGTTATTAAGAATCTTGACAAGCTCGCCAATTCCCTACAAGGTCTTCCTTACTCCAATTTATTTAGATCTTTTACCATTACTTTTTAATGCATTCTTAGCTGAAAGAGTAAATACAATCTGCTTCCAGCATTTTACTCTCTAACACAATTTTATTTTTTAGAATAAATAATCAAAAAATTATTCACACATCAGATAGATTAATTTTTTTGTCATTTTGATTGAAGATTAATTTAAGTATTTATTCCATTCTTAAATTATTTAACAAAATAGTTAAAACTATTTTTTAGTTAGGTATATTATCGAATATTTTAAGTAAATATATTACTTAATAAATAATATATTTGTGTATTTAATTTCAGGTAATGTAGATGAGTACTTCAATAATAATCAACAGGAAGGAGCGAGTGACGAGGAGTGTAGAACGAAGCTAATTGGTTACAAGTGTGTCCTAAGTTCCAAAGCAACAGAAGAAACTATGGTATATATGTGCATCTACAGATAGAAATTCAATAATAATAATAATAATAATAATAATAATAATAATAATAATATTGTGTTTTTTATATAGGCAAATTTAGCAAGATGGGAGCCTGCACATGGGCGGTTCAACTTCCGTCACCCATGGAAGCAGTATGTTAAAGTAGGGGCCTCCATGCGCACTTGTGCTTCCTGCTTAGATGCTCTTATTGCCTGCATTAATTCACATAATCAGGTAATTAACTAAATAAAATAGCAAATTATATATATTTAATATGAGTTATGCTATTTGTATACTAAAGTCAGTTACTAAAGCCAATATAAAATACAAATTAAAATATAAATACACATTAAAAATAAATTAAACTACACATGTATTTATATACAAATATATTGATGACTAATTTTAGTAGTTGATTTTAGTGTACAAATAACATTTTTAATTTAATCAGATTAATCTTTACCAATATAAAAACATTCTAAAAATAATTTAATCACTTGTACAAAAAAATATTATTGTTCAATTACTCATATAAAATATATATTAAAATATAAAATTTACATTAAAAATAAATTAAATAATATAAATATTTTTTATATAAATATATAATAATTAATTTGATAACTAATTTGTAATGTACACATAATTTATTTTATAAAAAATATATATTAGCTAAATTTGTATTTACGGTCTCTTTCGGTTATATATATAAAAGACAATGGACAATAAATGAACCGACGTAATATCTTTTATATTTTTAACTTTTATCATGACCTTTTAGATACAGTAATTGAGGTAGAAAGCAATGAATTTTTTCGCAGGCTCCAGATCACATAAAGAACAAGATTAGCGGCATCTCAGTGAAACTGGGATCCAAATGTGCCAACGTCATAAAAGAGGTAGCAACAACAATGAGGAACATGACAAAATCATCCAAAGTTGACATGTTAATTATGGAGATGAACGATGCAGCACAAGAACTGAGGGACTTGTTGAATAATTCACATTCAAACAATCTATTGATTATCCCACAAAAACCATCAACAACAACAAACGAAGAAGATGAAGAAGTAGTGGGTTCAGTAGTTGAATTGAATATGATGATGATACCAGCAGTGATGGAAATAATTCAGGTGGTAACTGTGGCTTCATTGCTCATTGAAACTGTGTCGCGTGTGGAAGACATTGTGAAAGCCGTTGATGAACTATCAAATTTGGCTAAATTCAAAGAACCCAAGTGTGTCAAAGACAATAAGATCCACCCAACCAAGCAGCAGAATCATCATGATGATGTTCACGAAGCAGCCAATAATAATGATAATAAAACGCTCCAAATGGTCTGAAAATCGAAAACTTCAATGGTATTATATATATGTAGAAGGTCTAGCTGTGTACATTCTTTGGTACATGATAGATTGCATGTTACATATATAAAAATTCATATTATGAAAGGATACATGAACCAAATCTGTGGAGAAATTAAGAACAAGGAACTGAAGAAAGGAATACCCACACGCACAAATAATCCATCATATCAAATACTAATAATTTTATTATCCTAGAAAACACTTAAATTACGTTTGTAAAAAAATTCATATCAAATATTATATTCTAGAAGTCTTCAAAATGGATTGATTTTTCTGTCAAAAAAACTAATTTATTTTATACAATACTTTAAGATTTAATTATTCTATAATAAAATAAAAACTAATTAATTGAAGTAATTCTCAAAACTTTTAAAATAATAAAAATTTATTAAAAAATTAAGTATATTCCAACCTAAAATTTATTGAAATCGATTTCGGTATTCATACAAATTATTAATATCCTCCATTAACAAAGATACTATAAACTCACAAAAACCGCTAAAGATAGAAATCAATGATAATATATATATATATATATATATATATATATATATATATATATATATTATCATTGATTTCTATCTTTAGCGGTTATATATACGGTAGAGGTCCAAGTGATTGCTCTTCAAGACCTTACTAGGCTCGGAAGGGAACTCTAAACTAGCTACTAGAGGAAGTCAAGAGAAATCCTAAACGGGAAATGAACTTACTCTACAATTACATTGTTCCCCCACTCGACGGGGAGCTACTGGCCCGTCCTCTGGGCACCTTTGGAAGGCAGGGAGTGTGACAACGTACACGCTTACCTTTACTTGAAAGCTTTCCTAACTTTATTCATGTAGCTATTAGAATAGGTAGTCCTCAGGGAGGGCTTGAACAAAAATAGAAACTATAGGATAGGTTTGAAACTAATGAGATCGAAGTTTGCACCTTTTCTTTCCATATATAACCGCTAAAGATAGAAATCAATGATAATATATATATATATATATATATATATATATATATATATATATATTTTTGATGTATTATAATTTTCAATGAAAAGTAAAAACTAAATTTTTATAATAGGAAAAATTATAAAAAAATTTAATCATAAAATATAAATTTTTTGAAAATCTTTGTTTTTTCACAAAATTTTATGATTCACTAAAAAAATTTTCATATTAATGAGTTAAGTCCTATTTTAGTTTCTAAAATTGTCGAGTTACACTGACTTAGTCCTTAACTTCTTAATTGCTACGATTTGGTCCTCTAGATTCAAAAAATTGCATCAATGTAGTCTTTCATGTATCTTCCGTCATTGGAACTCAGCGCTGTTAGTGACGTAGTTCAAGCCTTACCATGTTGGATATATGAAAACAACGTCGTATACGTTTTGGTGCTAAAAAAAGTACTAAACAATATCATTTGAGAGTTTGAACAATACTAAAAAGAGGCATAGGATTCGGTGGTCCAGGAACCTTTGGACCACTTAGTGGTCCAAGTAGAAAACATGTTTTTGGAGTTTTTTATCAATTACTACGTAGTCCTTGAACTAATTTTAATTACAAATTAACCCCATGTATTTTATTTAATTATAAAAATAATTTTTTATTTTATAAATTATTATTTTATCAATTATCTATTATATTTATTAACAATCAAATACAAAAATAACAACCAATTATATTGGTGCACGAAATTGTGATGTCCAGGCTCAAACAATCCCTGGTAATGGCTCCAAAGCTTGGTGCTTTGATCTTAATTCATAATTGTCACAACTTCGATACAACTAACCAGCAAGTGCACTGAGTCGTCCAAGTAATACCTTACGTGAGTAAGGGTCGAATCCCACGGAGATTGTTGGTATGAAGCAAGCTATGGTCACCTTGTAAATCTCAGTCAGGCAGATATAAAGTGATAATGGTGTTTTCGAATATAATATAATAAAATAGGGATAGAGACACTTATGTAATTCATTGGTAGGAATTTCAGATAAGCGAATGGAGATGCTTTTTGTTCCTCTGAACCTCTGCTTTCCTGCTATCTTCATTCAATCAGTCTTACTCCTTTCCATGGCTGGCTTTATGCAAGGGCATCACCGTTGTCAGTGGCTACATCCCCTCCTCTCAGTGAATAATATGCTCACGCACCCTGTCACGACACGGCTATTCATCTGTCGGTTCTCGATCATGCTGGAATAGGATTCACCCTCCTTTTGCGTCTGTCACTAACGCCCAACAATCGCGAGTTTGAAGCTCGTCACAGTCATTCAATCATTGAATCCTACTCAGAATACCACAGACAAGGTTTAGACCTTCCGGATTCTCTTGAATGCCGCCATCATTCTAGCGTACGCCACGAAGATTCTGGTTAGGAGATCTAAGAGATATTCATTCTAGCTTAATTCATGTAGAACAGAAGTGTTTGTCAGGCACGCGTTCATAGGGGAGAAGGATGATGAGCGTCACACATAATCATCACCTTCATCACGTTCTTGGGTGCGAATGGATATCTTAGAAGCGAAATAAGAAGAATTGAATAGAAAACAGTAGTACTTTGCATTAATCTTTGAGGAACAGCAGAGCTCCACACCTTAATCTATGGAGTGTAGAAACTCTACTGTTAAAAATACATAAGTGAAAGGTCCAGGCATGGCCGAGAGGCCAGCCCCTCTGATCTAAGAACCAGGCGTCCAAAGATTGTTTACACTGGTCAAAGATGCCTAATACAATAGTAAAAGGTCCTATTTATAATAAACTAGTCACTAGGGTTTACATGAGTAAGTAATTGATGCATAAATCCACTTCCGGGGCCCACTTGGTGTGTGCTTGGGCTTGGGCTTGAGTGTTACACGTGCAGAGGCCATTTGTGGAGTTGAACGCCAGTTTCTGTGCCAGTTTGGGCGTTCAACTCTGGTTTTGGATCCTTTTCTGGCGCTGGACGCCAGATTTGGGCAGAAGGCTGGCGTTGAACGCCAGTTTACGTCGTCAATTCTTGGCCAAAGTATGGACTATTATATATTGCTGGAAAGCCCTGGATGTCTACTTTCCAACGCAATTGGAAGCGCGCCATTTCGAGTTCTGTAGCTCCAGAAAATCCACTTTGAGTGCAGGGAGGTCAGAATCCAATAGCATCAGCAGTCCTTTTTCAACCTCTGAATCTGATTTCTGCTCAAGTCCCTCAATTTCAGCCAGAAAATACCTGAAATCACAGAAAAACACACAAACTCATAGTAAAGTCCAGAAATGTGAATTTAACACAAAATCTATTAAAAACATCCCTAAAAGTAACTAGATCCTACTAAAAACATACTAAAAACAATGTCAAAAAGCGTATAAATTATCCGCTCATCACAACACCAAACTTAAATTGTTGCTTGTCCCCAAGCAACTGAAAATCAAAATAGGATAAAAAGAATAGAATATATTATAAATTCCAAACTATCAATGAAACAGAGCTTCAATCATATGAGCGGGACTTATAGCTTTTTGCCTCTTGAATAGTTTTGGCATCTCACTTTATCCATTGAGGTTCAGAATGATTGGCATCTCTAGGAACTCAGAGTTCAGATAGTGTTATTGATTCTCCTAGTTCAGTATGATGATTTTTGAACACAGCTATTTTATGAGTCTTGGCCGTGGCCCTAAGCACTTTGTTTTCCAGTATTACCACCGGATACATAAATGCCACAGATACATAATTGGGTGAACCTTTTCAGATTGTGACTCAGCTTTGCTAAAGTCCCCAATTAGAGGTGTCCAGGGTTCTTAAGCACACTCTTTTTTTGCTTTGGACCTTGACTTTAACCGCTCAGTCTCAAGTTTTCACTTGACACCTACACGCCACAAGCACATGATTAGGGACAGCTTGGTTTAGCCGCTTAGACCAGGATTTTATTCCTTTAGGCCCTCCTATCCACTGATGCTCAAAGCCTTGGGATCCTTTTTATTTGCCCTTGCCTTTTGGTTTTAAGGGTTATTGGCTTTTTCTGCTTGCTTTTTCTTTTTCTTTCTATTTTTTTTTCTTTTCTTTTTTTTTTTCGCCCTTTTTTTTTTCTGCAAGCTTTGTTCTTTGCTGCTTTTTCTTGCTTCAAGAATCATTTTTATGATTTTTTAGATTATCGAATAACATGTCTCCTAGTCATCATTCTTTCAAGAGCCAACATATTTAACATTCTTAAAAAACAACTTCAAAAGACATATGCACTGTTCAAGCATACATTTAGAAAACAAGAAGCATTGTCACCACATCAATATAATTAAACTAAGTTCAAAGATAAATTCGAAACTCATGTACTTCTTGTTCTTTTGAATTAAAACATTTTTCATTTAAGAGAGGTGATGGATTCATAGGACATTCATATCTTTAAGACAGAGTTACTAACTACTAATGATCATGTAATGAAGACACAAACATAGATAAGCACATAACATAGAAAATGAAAAACAGAGAAAGTAAGAACAAGGAATGAGTCCACCTTAGTGATGTCCTTGAGCTCTTCTATGTCTCTTCCTTGTCTTTGCTGCTCCTCCTTCATTGCTTTTAGATCTTCTCTGATTTCATGAAGGATGATGGAGTGCTCTTGATGTTCCACCCTTAGTTGCTTCCAATAATTGTGTGGAAGAAAATGTATCCCCTGAGGTATCTCAGGGATCTCTTGATTTGCAGTCAAATGTTCTACCACTGAGCTATAGACCCTTGATGGAAGCTTTTGTCTTCCCTTTCCTCTTTCTAGAGGTTTCTCTTGGCCTTAGGTGCCATCAATGGTTATGGAAAAAACAAAAAAGCTATGCTTTTACCACACCAAACTTAGAATGTTGCTCGCCCTCGAGCAAAAGAAGAAAGAATAGAAGAATAAGAAGAAGATATGGAGGAGATGGATGAGAGTGTGTATTCGGCCATATGGGTGGGATTGGGTGGGAGAGAGATGTTGAATTTTGAAGGTAGTAGGTGTATGGATGTGAGTGGTAAATGGAAAACAGAAGGGATGATCATGAATGGAAAGAGAGATGATGAGGTAGGTGGGGATCCTGTGGGGTCCACAGATCCTGGGATGATCCTGTGGGGTCCACAGATCCTGAGGTGTCAAAGCATTTACATCCCTGCACCAAATTAGGCATGTAAAATGCCTTTGCACACAACTCTGGGCGTTCAACGCCCCTTTGCTGCCATTTCTGGCGTTGAACGCCAGAACCATGCTTGTTCTGGGCGTTCAGTGCCAGGATGCTCCCATTCTGGGCGTTCAGCACCAGAACTATGCTCTGTTCTGGCGTTTGAACGCCAGACAGATGCTCCTCCAGGGTGTGATTTTTCTTCTGCTATTTTTGATTCCGTTTTCAATTTTTATATTTATTTTGTGACTCCACATGATCATGAACCTAAGAAAACATGAAAAAACAATAAAAATAAGAATTAGATAAACATTGGGTTGCCTCCCAACAAGCGCTTCTTTAATGTCAATAGCTTGACAGTGGGCTCTCATGGAGCCTCACAGATGTGCAGAGCTTTGTTGAGACTCTCCAACACCAAACTTAGAGTTTGGATATGGGAGTTCAACACCAAACTTAGAGTTTGGTTGTGGCCTCCCAACACCAAACTTAGAGTTTGACTGTGGGGGCTCTGGTTGACTCTGCTTGGAGAGAAGCTTTTCAAGCTTCCTCTCCATGGTTGCAGAGGGAGATCCTTGAGTTTTGAATACAAGGGAGTTCTCATTCCATTGAAGGACTATTTCACCTCTGTCAACATCAATCACAGCTCTTGCTGTGGCTAGAAAAGGTCTTCCTAGGATGATAGATTCATCCTCTTCCTTTCCAGTATCCAGGACTATGAAATCAGCAGGGATGTAAAGGCCCTCAACCTTTACTAATACATCTTCTACTTGTCCATAAGCCTGTTTTCTTGAGCTGTCTGCCATCTCCAGTGAGATTTTAGCAGCTTGCACCCCATAGATTCCCAGTTTCTCTATTACAGAGAGGGGCATGAGGTTTATCCCTGAACCAAGGTCACACAGAGCCTTAAAGATCATGGTGCCTATGGTACAAGGGATTATGAACTTTCCCGGATCCTGTCTCTTCTGAGGCAATGTCAGTTGATCCAGATCACTTAGTTCATTGATGAACAAGGGAGGTTCAACTTCCCAAGCATCAATGCCAAATAATTTGGCATTCAGCTTCATGATTGCACCAAGAAACTTGGCAGTTTGCTCTTCAGTGACATCCTCATTCTCTTCAGAAGAGGAATACTCATCAGAGCTCATGAAGGGCATAAGGAGGTTCAATGGGATCTCTATAGTCTCTAGATGAGCCCCAGAGTCCTTTGATTCCCCAGAGGGAAGCTCCTTATTGATCACTGGACGTCCCAGGAGGTCTTCCTCCTTGGGATTCACGTCCTCTCCTTTCCTCAGAGGTTCGGCCATGGCACTTATGTCAATGGCCTTGCACTCTCCTTTTGGGTTCTCTTCTGTATTGCTTGGGAGAGTACTAGGAGGGATTTCAGTGATCCTTTTACTCAGCTGGCCCACTTGTGCTTCCAAATTTCTAATGGAAGACCTTGTTTCATTCATGAAACTTACAGTGGCCTTAGATAGATCAGAGACTAGATTTGCTAAATTAGAAGCATTTTGTTCAGAGTTCTCTGTCTATTGCTGAGTTGATGATGAAAAAGGTTTGCTATTGCTAAACCTGTTTCTTCCACCATTGTTAAAGCCTTGTTGAGGCTTCTGATCCTTCCATGAGAAATTTGGATGATTTCTCCATGTTGAGTTATAGGTGTTTCCATAAGGTTCACCTAAGTAATTTACCTCTGCTATTGCAGGGTTCTCAGGATCATAGGCTTCTTCTTCAGAAGATGCCTCTTGAGTACTGTTGGATGCAGCTTGCATTCCATGCAGACTCTGAGAAATCATATTGACTTGCTGAGTCAATATTTTGTTCTGAGCCAATATGGCATTCAGAGTATCAACCTCAAGAACTCCCTTCTTCATAGGCGTCCCATTACTCACAGGATTCCTTTCAGAAGTGTACATGAACTGGTTATTAGCAACCATGTCAATGAGTTCTTGAGCTTCTGCAGGCGTTTTCTTTAGGTGAATGGATCCACCTGCAGAAGTGTCCAGTGACATCTTTGATAGCTCAGATAAACCATCATAGAATATATCCAGGATGGTCCATTCTGAAAGCATGTCAGAAGGACACTTTTTGGTCAACTGTTTGTATCTTTCCCAAGCTTCATAGAGAGATTCACCTTCTTTCTGTCTGAAGGTTTGAACATCAGCTCTAAGCTTGCTCAGCTTTTGAGGAGGAAAGTACTTGGCTAAGAAAGCCGTGACCAGCTTATCCCAAGAGTTCAGGCTGTCTTTAGGTTGAGAATCCAACCATAATCTAGCTCTGTCTCTTACAGCAAAAGGGAAAAGCATGAGCCTGTAGACTTCAGGATCTATTCCATTAGTCTTAACAGTATCACATATCTGCAAGAATTCAGTTAAGAACTGAAAAGGATCTTCAGATGGAAGTCCATGAAACTTGCAGTTCTGCTGCATCAGAGAAACTAACTGAGGTTTCAGCTCAAAGTTGTTTGCTCCAATGGCAGGAATGGAGATGCTTCTTCCATGTAAATTGGAATTAGGTGCAGTAAAGTCACCAAGCATCCTCCTTTCATTATTATTATTTTCGCCTGCCATCTCCTCTGCCTGTTCGAAAATTTCTGAAAGGTTTTCTCTGGATTGTTGTATTTTAGCTTCTCTTTAATTTTCTCTTCAGAGTCCTTTCAGGTTCTGGATCTGCTTCCACAAGAATGTTCTTATCCTTGCTCCTGCTCATAATACAAGGAAGAATGGACAGAAAAATGATAATAATAATAATAGAGATCCTTTATACCACAGTATAGGGATCCCTTTGTAAGTAGAAGAAGAGGGGGAGATAAAGGATGTGATGTAAAGGAAGAAACACAACTGTGAGGATTGGAATGTGAGATGAGATGTTAGGATATGAATGAATAAATAGAATGAGATGGGGGAGGAATAATTTTCGAAAATTATTTTGAAAAGGAGTTAGTGATTTTTGAAAATTGGTTTTTGAAAATTTGTTAGTATTTTTCGAAATTTTTTTTTTTGAAATCGAAAATAAAAATAAAAATAATTAGTTAATTAAAAAGAAATTTTTGAAAAAGAGGAGAGATATTTTCGAAAATTAGAGAGAGAGAGAGTTAGTTAGGTGATTTTGAAAAAGTTAAGAAACAAACAAAAAGTTAGTTAGTTGGTTGAAACAAATTTTGAAAAGATAGGAAGTTAGGAAGTTAGAAAAGATATTTTGAAAAGATATTTTTGAAAAAGATAAGATATTTTCGAAAATGAGAGAGAGAGAGTTAGTTAGGAGGTTTTGAAAAAGTTAAGAGACAAACAAAAAGTTAGTTAGTTAGTTGAAACAAATTTTGAAAAGATAGGAAGTTAGGAAGTTAGAAAAGATATTTTGAAAAGATATTTTTGAAAAAGATAAGATAAGAAGATATTTTTGAAAAGATATGATTGAAATTAGTTTTGAAAAAGATTTGATTTTTAAAATCACAATTAATGACTTGATTCATAAGAAATCACAAGATATGATTCTAGAACTTAAAGTTTGAATCTTTCTTAACAAGCAAGTAACAAACTTCAAATTTTTGAATCAAAACATTAATTGATTAGTTATTTTCGAAAATTTGGTCTAAAAATAAGAAAAAGATTTTTGAAAAATATTTTTGAAATTTTCGAAAATAACTAAGAATTTTGAAAAAGATTTGATTTTTGAAAAAGATTTTGAAAAAGATAAGATTTTCAAATTGAAAATTTGATTTGACTCATAAGAAACAACTTGATTTTTAAAAATTTTTGAAAAAGTCAATCCAAATTTTCGAATTTGATGAGAGAAAAAGGGAAAGATAATTTTTTGATTTTTGAAATTTTTTTTTTTTTGAAAACATGAAAATTATGCAATGCATGAAATTTTTAGATCAAAACAATGAATGCATGCAAGAATGCTATGAATGTCAAGATGAACACCAAGAACACTATGAATGCCAAGATGAACATCATAGACACAATTTTGAAAAATTTTTAATGCAAATAAAACATGCAAGACACCAAACTTAGAATTCTTTAATGCTTACGCACTAAGAATTCAAGAATGCATATGATAAACATGAAAAGACACAAAACAAAAAATCATCAAGATCAAACAAGAAGACTTACCAAGAACAACTTGAAGATCATGAAGAACACTATGAATGCATGATATTTTCGAAAAAAAATGCAAGGTGCATATGCAAGTGACACCAAACTTATAATGTGACTCAAGACTCAAACAAGAAACACAAAATATTTTTGATTTTTATGATTTTCTAATTTTTTTGGATTTTTATGTTATATTTTTCGAAAATTATATGAAAAAAAGAAAAAAAATAAGGATTCCAAAATTTTTAATATGAATTCCAGGAATCTTGCCATGTTAGTCTAAAGTCTCAGTCCAAATGAATTTAGACATGGCTTTACAGCCAGCCAGGATGCAACATATAATTACATGGGCTGGAGTGATTAGTTGAATACCAATCCCAAAGTAGTTTGGGTATGGCTTCACAGCCAGATATGATTCAACATATTTCATGAAACACTAGAATTCATTCTTAAAAATTTTGAAGCCATAGAATAATTTATTTTTTTTTTGAAAACATTTTTATTTTTTTTCGAAAAAAGATGAGAAAATTTTAGAAATATTTTTGAAAAGTTTTTGAAAATAAAATAAAAAAGAAAATTACCTAATCTGAGCAACAAGATGAACCGTTAGTTGTCCAAACACGAACAATCCCCGGCAACGGCGCCAAAAACTTGGTGCACGAAATTGTGATGTCCAGGCTCAAACAATCCCTGGTAATGGCTCCAAAGCTTGGTGCTTTGATCTTAATTCATAATTGTCACAACTTCGATACAACTAACCAGCAAGTGCACTGGGTCGTCCAAGTAATACCTTACGTGAGTAAGGGTCGAATCCCACGGAGATTGTTGGTATGAAGCAAGCTATGGTCACCTTGTAAATCTCAGTCAGGCAGATATAAAGTGATAATGGTGTTTTCGAATATAATATAATAAAATAGGGATAGAGACACTTATGTAATTCATTGGTAGGAATTTCAGATAAGCGAATGGAGATGCTTTTTGTTCCTCTGAACCTCTGCTTTCCTGCTATCTTCATTCAATCAGTCTTACTCCTTTCCATGACTGGCTTTATGCAAGGGCATCACCGTTGTCAGTGGCTACATCCCCTCCTCTCAGTGAATAATATGCTCACGCACCCTGTCACGACACGGCTATTCATCTGTCGGTTCTCGATCATGCTGGAATATGATTCACCCTCCTTTTGCGTCTGTCACTAACGCCCAACAATCGCGAGTTTGAAGCTCGTCACAGTCATTCAATCATTGAATCCTACTCAGAATACCACAGACAAGGTTTAGACCTTCCGGATTCTCTTGAATGCCGCCATCATTCTAGCGTACGCCACGAAGATTCTGGTTAGGAGATCTAAGAGATATTCATTCTAGCTTAATTCATGTAGAACAGAAGTGTTTGTCAGGCACGCGTTCATAGGGGAGAAGGATGATGAGCGTCACACATAATCATCACCTTTATCACGTTCTTGGGTGCGAATGGATATCTTAGAAGCGAAATAAGAAGAATTGAATAGAAAACAGTAGTACTTTGCATTAATCTTTGAGGAACAGCAGAGCTCCACACCTTAATCTATGGAGTGTAGAAACTCTACTGTTAAAAATACATAAGTGAAAGGTCCAGGCATGGCCGAGAGGCCAGCCCCTCTGATCTAAGAACCAGGCATCCAAAGATTGTTTACACTGGTCAAAGATGCCTAATACAATAGTAAAAGGTCCTATTTATAATAAACTAGTCACTAGGGTTTACATGAGTAAGTAATTGATGCATAAATCCACTTCCGGGGCCCACTTGGTGTGTGCTTGGGCTTGGGCTTGAGTGTTACACGTGCAGAGGCCATTTGTGGAGTTGAACGCCAGTTTCTGTGCCAGTTTGGGCGTTCAACTCTGGTTTTGGATCCTTTTCTGGCGCTGGACGCCAGATTTGGGCAGAAGGCTGGCGTTGAACGCCAGTTTACGTCGTCAATTCTTGGCCAAAGTATGGACTATTATATATTGCTGGAAAGCACTGAATGTCTACTTTCCAACGCAATTGGAAGCGCGCCATTTCGAGTTCTGTAGCTCCAGAAAATCCACTTTGAGTGCAGGGAGGTCAGAATCCAATAGCATCAGCAGTCCTTTTTCAACCTCTGAATCTGATTTCTGCTCAAGTCCCTCAATTTCAGCCAGAAAATACCTGAAATCACAGAAAAATACACAAACTCATAGTAAAGTCCAGAAATGTGAATTTAACACAAAATCTATTAAAAACATCCCTAAAAGTAACTAGATCCTACTAAAAACATACTAAAAACAATGTCAAAAAGCGTATAAATTATCCGCTCATCATATATCCTCCATTCATTCTAATAATTCCAATTGATTAAAAAATTAACTTTGATCTCGTTACGTTCGTCCATGGCTTCCAAATCGTGTTTCCTTGAAATTCAATCGATTGGTTTACACTATATCACAAAACAATCGATTGAAAGTTGTAAGGTAGAATGGTAAAAAGCTTAAACCAATCGATTGTTTATACTTTCCAATCGAATGAATGCCTCAAAATAATTGATTGTTGTTGTTACTCAATCGATTGAATTCACGAAAACAACATGGATTTGCCAAATACAATCGATTGAAAAGTGATGACATTGAAGTTTTAGCCAAATTCAATCGATTGGTAATGTAATCCAATCGATTGGAAGGTGATGAAGTTGAATGTTTTGCCAATTTGAATCGATTGGTAATGGTACCCATCTACTCAATCAATTGTTTTTTATTATACCAATAAGCTATTGAACCAACTTGGTTACCAAAATAATTTCGTCATGTAGTATCATGGATTTAATTAATACTAGTAGAAATACATTTCCTTCGTCCAAACTAGACCAAACTACAGGATCAATGATTTAAGTTAAGTGATAAAAATTGTTCTTATGTTAATACATTGATATTGGTGCAAGAAGATAACAAGATCCTGATCATGGTAATTGAAAAAAAAAATTGGATTAATGAGGATTTGTACAACCTATTGTGATTTATGGAAGTAGAATAGAATAAATTGTGCAAAATCCTACAGAATTCTGAAAAATGAGAACATTACCAATTGATTGAGTAGATGGATATTCCATTACCAATCGATTGAAATTGGCAAAACATTCAACTTCATCACCTTCCAATTGATTGGATTACATTACCAATCGATTGAATTTGGCTAAAACTTTAATGTCATCACTTTCCAATCGATTGTATTTGGCAAATCCATGTTATTTTCGTGAATTCAATCAATTGAGTAACAACAACAATCGATTGTTTTGAAGCATTCATTCGATTGAAAAGTATAAACAATCGATTGGTTTAAGCTTTTTACCATTCTACCTTACAACTTTCAATCGATTGTTTTGTGATATAGTGTAAACCAATCGATTGAGTTATCATTCAATCGATTATTTTGAAAAACCAATCGATTGAATTTCAAGGAAACACGATTTGGAAGCCATGGACGAACGTAACGAGATCAAAGTTAATTTTTTAATCAATTGGAATTATTAGGATGAATGGAGGATATAATTGGTTATTATTTTTGTATTTGATTGCTAATAAATATAATAGATAATTGATAAAATAATAATTTATAAAATAAAAAACTATTTTTATAATTAAATAAAATATATGGGGTTGATTTGTAATTAAAATTAGTTCAAGGACTACGTAGCAATTGATAAAAAAACTCCAAAAACATGTTTTCTACTTGGACCACTAAGTGGTCCAAAGGTTCCTGGACCACCGAATCTTGAGCCCTAAAAAGAGGGGTGTAATGTTTTAGTATTGTTTAAACCTTCAAACAACATCGTTTAGTACCTTCTTTAGCACCAAAATACGTACGACATCGTTTTAATATATCCAATGTGGCAAATTTTAAACTACGTCACTAATGGCCGTTGAACTCCAATCACAAAAGATATACCAAGAACTACATTGTTACACTTTTTTTAAGTATAAAAAATCGAATCATAGCAATTAAAAAATTAATAACCAAATCAGTATAACTTGTTAATCTCAAGAACTAAAATAGGATTTAACTCCATATATATAAAAATTAATAACCAAATCAGTATAACTTGTTAATCTTAGGTATATATGCGCGCGCCGTGCATGGATCATGCGTGTATGTGTGAACTTTTTAGTTTTTACATAATTCTATTCTTGATGAAAGAAATTCTTATAACAATATATATATACACACACGTGTGTGTATTTGGTGTGTTATAATTTTTAATGAAAAGTAAAAACTACTTTTTTATAATAGAAAAAATTATAATAAAAAAATTAATCATACATATATACATTGAGTGAAAATCTTCATTTTTCATGCAATTTTATTTTTCACTAAAAAATTTTCATATTAATATGCATATATCTTTATCTTTATATATATAAAAGAATAATATCAAAATAATGAGCCGAAATTGATACTTTCGGATATTAGCAAGAAACGGCCACGCTTTTAAGACGTCACCATAACAAAACTATGTTGCCACGCTTTAAAAGCGCGCCTGTTTCTCTCTAAAAGCGTGGCAAAAAAAGCTTGACCAAATCTCGAATCAATTGCTACTCTCATAAAAGCGTGGCCGTAGACTTTTTTCGCCACGTGTTTTAAGCGTAGCAAGAAAAAAAGTGGCAAAATCTCTAATTTATCGTCACCCTCATAAAAGTGTGGCTATTGACCTTTTTGGCCACGCTTTTAAAGTGTGGCAAGAAAAAAGTGTGGCCATAGGCCTTTTTTCTTGTAGTGTATGGTGAGTGAATATCATTCCCACGAAGATTAATAGATTGAATTAAGTAATATCTAATTGAATCTCTAATTAGATCAGTTAAATCTTAGCAAAAGGATTGTGAATCTTGAAATAGAGCAAGAACAGAGAAGAAAGAATTATTGTGACTGAGAGGAAGTTTAGAGATTTAGAAAAGTAATAAGGGATTTGAGAATGTTAAAAGTTTTGGAGATGTTTAATTCTTAAGAAGAGCAATGCTTGTATCCTATTTTTTCTACTTTGACTCATGCAAAAATCTTTTTACAACAAATCATTTATAATCAAATTCCACTCCCTTAGTAATTCACTATTGGAGAGATGGTTTTGTTATTTTGACGTTTTAAAAGCATGCCCAAAAAGTTAAAAAAAAAAAACTTTTCAAGAAAGATATGATGAGTTACCCCTTTTAAACTTTATCTTTCTCCTTCAAAAAATCCTAAACTCTTCAAAGAACCCTAGCACTCACCCCACACTCTTGGAATTCTATCATGCCTCACCTAAACCTTAAATTCCGTGATTAACCCCTAACCCTAGACTTCACTTCCCACAATCCATCATCTTCTTCCTTTTCTTTTCAACCCTGAAAATGTGATGTAATGTGTGAATTATGAAGTTCAAATGTGACATGCATTTGTGGAGAATTGCTTCTGCAGAATTGGTACAATTACATGTCATTGTGAAGGTTTGAATTTTAAAATCTTGAGATTTATGGTGAATTTGGTGAGTGCTAATTATAGATTATGTAATTATTGTACATATTACTTGCAGCATTTTATTTTATTATGGACCTTTCACTTACATATTATACTTTCCTAAATTTTTATTGTAGTCATTTTTCAGAAGTCTAATTTCAGTAGTTTTTTCCTTCCTATAGATTGTTGAGTTATATATACATATACTTCATTTATGGTAGACAAGTGCATTTTTAAACGCAAAAGGATGTATTTGCCTATTGGTAATTGGAGGTGGTGCAAGTGTTATATATAATGATACTGTAATTTGTAATTTTTGTGCATTTATCTAAATTCTGGCTATAATATTTGAATATGGAGCACTTTATTGTTAACAGGTTTACACTTAATAGTGATGCAGGGGATTAATATACTCTTTATTTACTAGGTTGCTGGTATTGCAAAATCTCCGATAAAGAGAATGCTAATTATGTAATTATAATATTTTTATGAAATTATTAGTCACAAAATAATAGTAATATTTGTACATTAGAGATATGTTTTTTAGTCTCTTCGTTTTGTTAAATGCTATCTTATTCCAAATCAGGGAGAAAGTTCTTGGTCATGGCAATTTAAGCAATGCTTTTGATCCCGTATCAAGCCTTTTATTTGAGTTTGAAAATTGATATAATAGCAAGATGAATTTTATAAAAATATGAGTTTATAATTGTAATTTTATATTATAGGAAAAAAAGTTTAGAAGTAGCTAATTCAGAGAAGAATAAGATAAACTAATGCACTTTTAAAAAAAAATTATTTTTTTAATCTTCCATAAACAAAGAATTTTGATAACACAATGCACTTTTTTCTTTTAACATCTCAAATGAAAATATTTTATATGGATTCCATATAAGTATTTTGAGTTACTGTTGCACAGCAAATCCTAATGAACAAATAATATTAATTTTGGTGACACAATGTTCTCCTACTGTTTTCAATTCAAGTGTAAATATTCTTTATAGATTAAGATATACTTATCCAAATTGAGTTAATTATGAGATTCTTTGAATTCGTTTATTTCACAAATTAATATCCTTTCAATATTTTTAAAGTTTAGAGGTTAGCTTTTAGAAATTTAGGGTTTTTAGAATTTAGAATAGTTAAGACAATGAATAGAAGAACGTATTAGCTTTTAATATACATGAATACACCATAGATGAAGAAGAGTTTAATAAGTTATAGTGTATTAAGGTATTTTCTTAAAATAGTACTTTTTTATTTAAATTTGATATTTGATTGTTTTCTATATTCTATCTTCTCATTTACTGTGGAAAGAATTTTGTTTAATGAAATAAAAATATATTCATTAAATATATACTAAATATTAAATTGGAATAATTTTACAAATAACACAATTCTTCTCTTGAATTTTAATATGATAATCTAACATCCTTTTTTCTTGAATGAATGCTTAATATTTAAATTGCATTCAAATAGTATATTTAAATAAACTATATCAACAACATTTTCATAAAAATTTCAATAGGTATAAGACAAAATTTTTTATATTATTACACTGATATAAATAATTTTTTAATATTAAAAAAATTTATACTTGATTATCTATTTTTTAAATTATAATTAATTCTTAATTATTATTTGCTATTAAATAATTAATATATAACTAATACAAGTTTAAAAAATATATATATAAAAACATGAAATCAAAATTTAAGCCATACGCATATAAAGAGGCAAACAAATATCAACATATAGATATACCAGTTCATGGAGTATGATATGTAAAGAATTTTATTTTAAAAAATGAACCTAACCTTTATTACATGGCCAAAATAAAATCTTATATCAAGAACAACAATAACTCGCAATGAAGTTATTATAGACATTTTTCATACAATTACATCTATATTAGTTTATTATCTAATATTTTCAATATTTTTTATTTTAAATTAATCTTAACACCATAATTTCAAAGTCCTTAAATAAATAAATACAATTCTTCAATTTAAATAACATATATTTTTTTTTAATTTTAATATTGTGTTTCAAATTTTTTTTCTTAAATGAATGCTGAAGATTCAAATTACACTCAAATAGTATATTTAAATAAACTAGATCAACAAAATTTTCATAAAGATTTCAATAGGTATAAGACAAAAAATTGTATTATTGAGTTGACATAATAAATTAACTATTTGTTTTATATTATATAGTAAAAATTTATACTTGATTATACATTCTTTTCTAAATTACAATCAATCTTTAATTATTATTTGAATCTACTATTAAAATACCTAACATAATGAATAAAAAATTTAATTAAAAACTTATATAAAATAAAACATGTATAATAAAATTTTAAGCCATAAAATTTTTCATAGCACCACCTACACACACATCCCTTAGTGTGTTGTGTGCGCGCGCATGTGTACATGCGTCATGCTGTGTGTTTTCTTTTGCTTTTTACATAATTCTTCACCGAAGAAATTTCTATAACAATATGTGTATATGTGTGTGTCTTATGTATGTATGTGTACATATATGTGTGCATCATTGTCATTATAATATTTTTCATTGAATGTATCATACTGGCCTTACACTATCGCATTAGAATGAGTTGAACCCATGATCTGAAAACAGGATCAAACTACTAGGTTAACCAGAAACGACCCACTAGATTAATCCAGTTTGGGTAAAATATCAGTTGGCAACAAACTGGTCAAAGAACAAATTACCTAGTAGAATCGATCCGATTTTTTGGCGGTTAATCAGCTGAAAATAATACATTACAAAAAAACAATTATTTTTCCAAAAAATTATACACTACAAGAAAAACGTCAAGTACAATTAGATTTATAGTCGGATTTAGTGTTGACTTGTACCGGCAGATTTAGCATCGGATTTTCTGACGGAAAAGTGAAAAAATTCATCGCAAAAAAAGATTACTGTTGGAATAGTTTTTTCATCGCTAAAGCCGATGGTAATTATTGGCGCAAAAACATAACTCACCCGCGCCAATTTTACCATCATATTTTTTGTCGGTATATTCCGCTGGTGTCACGGTTTAGTAAAATGCGTCGTTTTGGTTATTTACCGGAAGATTAATCCGCCGGTAAATTCAACAGTAAAATTGGGGTAAAATTCAAACGCAAAATCTTTCTCCTTCACTTCTGAGAACACTATCTCTCTCTTCTCTCTCTCTTTTCGTCTTCACTCTCCCTCGCCGTCAAAGCTGTCACCGTCGTGACTGCCTGGAGCACCCATTATCGTAGCCACTGCATCTCGTCGTCAATTTTGTTGTTTCTCTCCCGCTGCATCCTCCGCCGCGATTGGTGTTTACGTCGCCGTCACTGCCGCTTCTGTCACCACCGCGTTAAAGAGACCTTGTAACCACTATCATCAGATTTATTGTTAGTATGGTTATTTTATTTTTTCAGATTGTTTTGTGAGTTTAGCATTTTGTTAGGGTTTTTGTTAAATTAGTGATTAAATTTGTTTAATGAAGTATGTGATTAGGAGTTGTTGTGTTAATTTAATATAAGTAAAAATTAAATATTGTTAGGGTAGGTTAAGTACGGTAAGATTAAGAGTGCTTGAGTTGTTAAAAGATTTTAGTTGAGTTTAGTGAATGTTCTTTCAATTGCATTAAACTTATGTTACTTATTTTTGTGATGCCTTTGTTAGTTTGGTAAAATTAGAATTAGGTTTTAATTCATTGGAATAATGAGTTTTACTTATTCTTTCATATTAGTTTTTGAATTAGTTTCAACTTATGAATTAAATAATTTGTCCTTTTTATTAGGACGGTGCTATTTTCTCTGATATCTGTTGGAGTTTGCTTATTTTGTTGTCTGTGCAATAATATTCCAGGTTGGTTTTCTATCTCTGAATAGAATGAATTGTTTAAATTTTATGCTGGACTTACTTTTTCTAGGATAAAGTTTTGGGACGAAAGTGGGAGAAGGTCGCATAGTGACGCCTTCTCGAAACCCTTGTTTGCTAGATAATTGTGGAGTTATAAGGCGTTGCGCAATAGAACGATTAGGATTTGACGTTTTATTGAATGTGTGAATGTTATCATTTATGTCTGTAGCTGTTTCCTTTGTAAAAATTGTTATAATTATTTGATGGATGTCTCTGAATTAAGGAAAAATTCTGCCGAATTATCGTTTAAATTGTTTAAAACATGTTTGGTTTGTGAGAAAATAATAATTGTATTTGGCGGAAGATTCTAATTATAGGGTATACTCTGCCGAATTATAGGGTACACTATAAGTTGGTTGAATTCTAGGGTGTGTTGTAATATGATTCCAAGTCATCATCTATGAATGTATGATAGGGATAACAGTGGACCGAGGGGTTTAAAACCTGAATTCTATGGTGGTTGACACATTTGTTGCACATGTTGTAATGCGCTAATATTTCCAGACTAGCCTTAAACCTTATTTGAATTATATTGGTTGTTGATACTCAAATTTTATGAAATTTTACAATAAAATCTTTATATAAAATATTTTATGAATAGAAATAGCGAATAACTAGTTTTTATTTTTGAAAGCAATTTGAAAACAGTAAGAACCTTGGTCACAAGAATCGTTACTAGTTGAGAAGTATAAGTGGACCTAGTAATACTAAGATGGAAAATGGGCGTACTAAATTATAAAGGCAAAAACAATGACAAATTTTACCCATATCAAATAATCATATAATAAATAAAAACAAACATCATAACCACAATTGTAGTCACTCAATAAAGATTAAATAAGAAACAAAGGGAATCTAAATTCTCTCAAATTGCATAACTATGGTTACAACAATCGCCTATTGATGCCAGGGCATCTTTGCTAGTTTCACAAGCCATTTTTAGTTTGTTTTAGAGTAGTTTCATGCATTTCTTAGGTAATAAGTAAGTATTTGGATGAGAAATTCATGCTTGTCTTGATTCAATCAAACATTGTTAATTTTGTGCATTTTCATGAGATTTATGCAAAGAATTGTTTGATGCCATGAATAATGCATTATCTTATGATTAAGGCAATACTTTGATGCATTTTTGTTTGGTTGATGATAGGGAAGGCAAAGAAGCAACAAGAAGGCCATGAAAGGAAGCAAAGGGAAGCAACGTTGGAGCCAAAGTTGGTGCTCCAACGTTGCTGGAAACGTTGCTCCTCACAGCCTAAAGGGGTCTACTTCAAACAAGAATAATTTGAGCTACAGAGCTCCAAATGAGGTGTATCCAAATGCATTGGAAAGTAAAAAATCCAGAGCGTTCCACGCATATATGGCACTACATGGTGAACTCTAAAATTGAGGGATAAAACTACCCCGAAAAGTGCATAGACGAACATGGTACCAACCTGTAGTAAGGCTAGCTGACCTCTGCACCTTCGATGGAGTATAACTCAAGCTGTGGAGTTTCAAATGATGCGCTTCCAACGGCATTGGAAAGTAGACATTCAGGGTTTTCTAACAATATATAATAGTATGGGGTGGACAATACGTTTGAGCTTCTGAATCTGGCATTGTTACCAACGTTGGTGTGCCAACGTTACCTCCAACGTTGCACACCAACGCCAGCGATCCTGTCCCCTTCAAAGGAGAATAACTTGAGTTGTAGATGACCAATTGAGGTGATTCTATTTGGGTTAGAAAGCTGACATTTACAGCTTTCCAACCATATATAATAGTCTATAGTGGGCATGAAATTGGCAACGTTGACAAGAGGACAAAGTAATGTCCCAAGGCTTGATGTGCAACATTATGCAAAAAAAGGGTGTCAACGTTGGAGGTAACGTTGCCAAACCAACGTTACCCCCAACACTCGCGATACAAAGTTCAGTTTTGGAATTTGAGAATTTAGCATCCACGCGCACGCGTAGGTGACGCACACGCGTGGATGTGCCAACGTTGGAGGGAGCGTTTGTAGTCCAACGCTAAGGCCAACGTCCGCGATAAGCTTTCAAAAATTGGAGTTGGGAACTTTGCATCGACGCGTACGCGTGGACATACTTTTTCAGCCCAACCACACGCACGCGTACGGCACGCGCACGCATGGAATGGCAAATTTGACCATTCACGCGTACGCGTGGGCCACGCGTATGCGTGACTGTGAGAACATTGGAACTCCAACGTTGAGTCAAACGTTGATGACAGCAACCAGAACCCATTTTTCAAAGGAACATTTGGCTCAACGTTTTCCCAAAAACGTTGACTCCAACGTGGATACCAGAACTCTGCAATTGAGCAATCTCTCTTCTCTACATCACTAAAAATCATTCCTAACTGCTTCAGCCAAGCCCACATCCAAATACTTGATCCAATTGAAGATGAGAAGAAGGGTATAAATAGAAGGAGTATTGAAGATTGAAGAGCTCTCGGGGAGGCCCTGAGGGGGGCTATAGGGGTTCAGAACTCTGACTCCAATTGTTCTGCATTTTTCCTTTAGTTTTCTTTTGTACTTTCTTTACTTTTCCTGCATTTTTCCTTTGTAATTTGAATTGAGCTATGAACAACTAAACCCCTTTCATTGGGTTAGGGAGCTCTATTGTAATTCAATGGATTAATAATAATTTTCATCTTCTTCTTCTCTCTTTCCTCTTGATTTTTGTTAGAAAGCTTTTGATCTCAATTCTATTGGATAGCTGTCTTGACAGAGAAGCTACCCATAATTGGAATTCCTCTGATCCTTGAGAGAGGGATGAGAAATTCATGCTAGAATTGCTTTCTCACATTGGATTAGATTGGGGGTTGGATGGATATTGTAGCATTTAATCCTACCAATACTTTGATCTATAAATTTGTGTGGTATAATCAGTGACCGAACTTAATCTCTTGCCATGAGCAATTAAACCAAGACATTGGGCAATTGTTCATGCTTAGAGAGATTGGTGAGCCAAGACATTGGGATCCAATCATCTAAGATTGCCAAGCAAAGTCAATGAATGCATTGATTGAGGAAGAGATGAGAATGATTTGATCTGGAGAGTTCAATATCTCCTGAAACCCAATGAATCCTCTACTCTGATCTTACCTATTCTGTTTACATGCTGCTCTTTAATTTCATGCTCAATTTCCCCATTCCCTTTTAATTTCTTGCAATTTAAGTTTCTGTTATTTACTTTCTTGCAATTTTAATTTCTGTTCCTTTAATTTTCTGCAATTTAAGTTTTCCGCCAGTTTATATTTTGCAACACCAATTCAATTCTAATTTTGCTCAACTAGAACAATTCTCCAATTAACATTGATCAACCAACCAATTCCTGTGGGATTCGACCTCACTCTATAGTGAGTTTTTACTTGACGACAATCCGGTGCACTTGCCAGTAGAGAATTTGTTGAGAGGCAAATTTTTGTGCATAAAGTTTATGGCGTCGTTGCCGGGGATTGGTTTTGTATTGACAATTATTAAATTGAAGGATAACTAGATTGAACAATTTTTCTTTTCTTTTGTAAATAGTCTTTGTTTTAGCTTGTTGATGTTATTCTCTGCACTTTAAGCTGTTTGTGATATTTCCTCACTAAGAATCCCTCATTTGTGATAATGGAGATTCCTTTCTTTTGGTGATTACTGTTTGAGACAGAGCTTTTTGCAAGAAAGAAAGGAGCACCCATCATATTTTGGTCAATCAAAATTCATGAGAAACTTTCCACCACCACAGAATAATTCACATCATTATGCTCATGGTGGATGGAAAAATCAAGAACATGAAATGGGGTACTTCCCAGAGCCACAACATAGTTCATATTATTATGACAACTACAGAAATTTTGGCTTGGGAAGGGATTTTAATGCTGCATACCCCATTTATCAAGGACTATCAACCCGTAATTGTCCAACCAATGCACCTTCACAAAATCTCCTAGAAGTTGCAATAGAAGAACTCTCCAAGAGATACCTCTTCATTGCCCAACTTAGTGAGTTTTTAAGGCAAAATGTAAGAGAGGTAATTGAAGATATGGAAATCTCAAGGAGAAACCAAGAAGAGCAAGTGAGACAACTGGCACAATATTTTGTTGAGAAACCAACCAATGTCTTCCCTTGGCCAGGGGAAGAATATCATGCCATCAGTCTAAGGAGGGGGAGAAGTGCTTAATGAGGATGAAAATGAGGAATTGGTAGAGCAAGTGAAAGAGATCCTTGTACCAAGTGAGTCACCAGTCCAAGAAGTCCTTGATGAAAAAGATGCTCCAACTATCCAACAATACCCAAGTCTTAAGATCAAAGATGTGAAGGCAGTACATACAAGCAATCTAATCCCTGATCCAACAAGCAAGTTCACTCAAACCAATCACAAAAGAAAGCTTGCTGGAAAGAGGCACTCACAACAAGGGGCATTAACTGGCTCCTTTTTCCACTGGAGGTCATTTCTCTTAACAAACTGGAAGAAGAGGAAGAAATTTATGACCAAAATGTCAAGCTAATGACATTAAAAGAGTGCTTGTTGGGAGGCAACCCAACCAGAGGTAGTTTTCTTTTCCTAGTTATTTCAATAAAGGAGTAAGTCTCTGTATTGCAAGGAGCGAAGTTTGGTGTTACACACCAAAGTAATTCAGGGGTAATGTTGAATTCTAAGTTTGGTGTTCCACCAAAGATTTCATTAAAAGCACACTTCAACCCTCAATATTAATAGTCACTGACTCCAAACAATCAGGAAAACTACTTAACAATTATTTTTATTTCTAGTTTATAGTTGTTTTATTAATAAAAGCACGTGAGGTTCTCTGCATGTATTCAATCTGCTACATTAGGCAAGGAACTAAGTTTGGTGTTCACACACCAACTTAAGTCCAGAAAATCACAAGCATACATGCATGCTAACCATCTCTCAAGTGCTTGGGGGAGCAAGCAACTTCCAATAACTTTGTAGGAATTCAATCAATCGCTTGGAAGGAATACACACCATCAGCTAAGAAGAAAAAGAAGGACACAAAAGTCAAAGATGGTGATGACAGAGAGGAAGCAACTGGACTTCAAGAGGTTGTATTGTTGCTTAACTATTTCTACTTTGGAATGTTTAAATTGGAAGTCTGAATGTGCCCCTGTTGATAGTTATTCTTTAGTTTAAGTCATTAGAATTTTTTGTGTTTGTTTTCTTTAATTTTGTCATAAGTGTGATAGTCTAAGTTCCTAGGCTACTGCTTCCTTGCTTGAATTGTATGCTATGTCCTTGAGCTCAATAAAAGAAATTATGAGAAATTGTTGTGAGAGACAAGAGTGAAATCCAATGTGCAGAATTAAGTCCTAGTGTTGTGGTGGTATTTGTTAGCTAAGTTGGTTCATCAATAAGGTACAAGGCTAAGATATCTCTTGAATTATGAGCTTAAAGTGCATTCTACGAGACTTAAATGAATTAATAAGATCATAAAAAAAGAAAAAGAGAATGAAAAGAAAAGAGCACAAATTAAAGCTGGGCACCAATAGTTGAACCTTGAGGCATGTGTCTGTGGTGTTTTTATGCAAGGATCTGCTTGGATGAGTAAGTTCTTAGGAGTTCTTCATCACTTGACAACTTGGGTTAACTAACCCGAGATTGTCAACTGAAAGTCTACTATCAAGAGCAACCTTGTCACAAAATATTTAGCAACCCAAAGAGGTGCTGGACACCAAGGTCTAAGGAAGGGATAACAAACCATGTGCCTGTGGTGTGTATGGACTGAGGAGAGACTTGGGTAATTAAGTCCTTAGGGGTGTTTCAACACCTAGCACCTTGAACCAACTGGTTCGGAAGTGTTGGCTGAAAGCCTAACCTAAAGAGTTGCCTCAACACAGAACACTTAGCTACAAAAATCAATAAGCTCTAAAGAAGGAAAGAAAAAAAAAAAAAAAACAGAGAAGCTAAGGATAAAAAATAAGAGTTTCATAAAAGGCAATAGAGTGAGAGTTCAAGAGCATATGAGAGCCTAGAAAACAGCATGAACATGAACCTAAGTTGCCATGCATGAAACTCCATGATCCAAGGATTTTAGTTCTCTAAATAAGGACTTGTATCTCTTGTATTTTCATGATCTATCACTTGCTTAAGGACAAGCAATATTTAAGTTTGGTGTTGTGATGCCAGGGCATCTTGGCTAGTTTCACAAGCCATTTTTAGTTTGTTTTAGAGTAGTTTCATGCATTTCTTAGGCAATAAGTAAGTATTTGGATGAGAAATTCATGCTTGTCTTGATTCAATCAAACATTGTTAATTTTGTGCATTTTCATGAGATTTATGCAAAGAATTGTTTGATGCTATGAATGATGCATTATCTTATGATTAAGGCAATACTTTGATGCATTTTTGTTTGGTTGATGATAGGAAAGGCAAAGAAGCAATAAGAAGGCCATGAAAGGAAGCAAAGGGAAGCAACGTTAGAGCCAAAGTTGGTGCTCCAACGTTGCTCCTCACAGCTTGAAGGGGTCTACTTCAAACAAGAATAATTTGAGCTACAAAGCTCCAAATGAAGTGTATCCAAAAGCATTGAAAAGTAGAAATCCAGATCTTTCCACGCATATATGGCACTACATGGTGGACTCTAAAATTGAGGAAGAAAACTTCCCCGAAAAGTGCATAGATGAACATGGTACCAACCTGTAGTAAGGCTAGCTGACCTCTGCACCTTCGATAGAGTATAAATCGAGCTGTGGAGCTTCAAATGATGTAATTCCAACAGTATTGGAAAGTAGACATTTAGGGCTTTCCAAAAATATATAATAGTATAGGGTGGACAATACGTTTGAGCTTCTGAATCTGGCATTGTTACCAAAGTTGGTGAAAACATTGGTGTGCCAACGTTGCCTGCAACGTTGTCCACCAACGCCAGCGATCCTGTCCCCTTCAAAGGAGAATAACTTTAGTTGTAGATGACCAATTGAGATGATTCTAGTTGGGTTAGAAAGATGATATTTAGAGCTTTCCAACCATATATAATAGTCTATAATGGGCATGAAATTGGCAACGTTGACAAGAGGACAAAGTAACGTCCCAAGGCTTGATGTGCAACATTATGCAAAAAAAGGGTGTCAACATTGGAGGTAACGTTGCCAAACCAAAATTACCCCCAACGCTCATGATACAAAGTTCAGTTTTGGAATTTGAGAATTTAGCATCCACGCGCACGCGTAGGTGAAGCACACGCGTGGATGTGCCAACGTTGGAGGGAGCGTTTGTAGTCCAACGCTAAGGCCAACGTCCGCGATAAGCTTTCAAAAATTGGAGTTGGGAACTTTGCATCGACGCGTACGCGTCAATGACGCATACATGTGGACATACTTTTTAAGCCCAACCACGCGCACGCGTACAGCTCGCGCACACGTGGAATGGAAAATTTGACCATTCACGCGTACGCGTGGGCCACGCGTACGTGTGACTACGAGAACGTTGGCACTCCAACGTTGAGTCAAACATCGATGACAGCAACCAGAACCCATTTTTCAAAGGAACGTTTTGCTCAACGTTTGCCCAAAAATGTTGACTCCAACGTGGATACCAGAACTCTGCAATTGCGCAATCTCTCTTCTCTGCATCACTAAGAATCACTCCTAACTGCTTCAGCCAAGGCCCACATCTAAATACTTGATCCAATTGAAGATGAGAAGAAGGGTATAAATAGAAGGACTATTGAAGATTGAAGAGCTCTCGGGGAGGTCCTGAGGGGGGCTATGGGGGTTCAGAACTCTGACTCCAATTGTTCTGCATTTTTCCTTTAGTTTTCTTTTGTACTTTTTTTACTTTTCCTGCATTTTTCCTTTGTAATTTGAATTGAGCTATGAACAACTAAACCCCTTTCATTGGGTTAGGGAGCTCTATTGTGATTTAATGGATCAATAATAGTTTTCATCTTCTTCTTTTCTTTTTTCTCTTGATTTTTGTTAGAAAGCTTTCGATCTCAATTCTATTGGATAGCTGTCTTGACAGAGAAGCTACCCATAATTGGAATTCCTCTGATCCTTGAGAGAGGGATGAGGAATTCATGCTAGAATTGCTTTCTCACATTAGATTAGATTGGAGGTTGGATGGATATTGTGACATTTAATCCTACCAATACTTTGATCTATGAATTTGTGTGGTATAATCAGTGACCGAACTTAATCTCTTCCCATGAGCAATTAAATCAAGACATTGGGTAATTGTTCACGCTTAGAGAGATTGGTGAGCCAAGACATTGGGATCCAATCATCTAAGATTTCCAAGCAAAGTCAATGAATGCATTGATTGAGGAAGAGATGAGAATGATTTGATCCGGAGAGTTAAATATCTTCTGAAACCCAATGAATCCCTGATGAGCGGATAATTTATACGCTTTTTGGCATTGTTTTTACATAGTTTTTAGTATGATTTAGTTAGTTTTCAGTATATTTTTATTAGTTTTTAAATAAAAATCACATTTCTGGACTTTACTATGAGTTTGTGTGTTTTTCTGTGATTTCATATAATTTCTGGCTGAAATTGAGGGACTTGAGCAAAAATCAGATTCTGAGGTTAAAGAAGGACTGCAGATGCTGTTGGATTCTGACCTCCCAGCACGCAAAGTAGATTTTCTGGAGCTACAGAACTCCAAATGGTGCGCTCTCAATTGCGTTAGAAAGTAGACATCCAGGGCTTTTTAGCAATATATAATAGTCCATACTTTGTTCGAGTTTAGATGACATAAACTGGCGTTCAACGCCAGTTCCATGCTGCATTCTGGAGTTAAACGCCAGAAACAGGATGCAAAGTGGAGTTAAACGCCAGAAACAGGTTACAAACTGGCGTTCAACTCCAAGAGAAGCCTCTACACGTGTATAGCTCAATGCTCAGCCCAAGCACACACCAAGTGGGCCCTGAAAGTGGATTTCTGCATCATTTACTCATTTCTGTAAACCCTAGTAACTAGTTTAGCATAAATAGGACTTTTTACTATTGTATTTACATCTTTAGTTTCATCTTTAGATCACGTTTGGGGGCTGGCCATTCGGCCATGCCTGAACCTTCATCACTTATGAATTTTCAACGATAGAGTTTCTACACACCATAGATTAAGGTGTGGAGCTCTGTTGTTCCTCATGAATTAATACAAAGTACTATTGTTTTTCTATTCAATTAAAGCTTATTCCGATTCTAAGATATTCATTCACACCTCAATATGAATGTGATGATCGTGACAGTCATCATCATTCCCAACCCATGAACGCGTGCCTGACAACCACTTCCGTTCTACCTTAGATTGAATGAGTATCTCTGGGATTCCTTAATCAGAGTCTTCGTGGTATAAGTTAGAATCCATGGACGGCCATTCTTGAGATCCGAAAAGTCTAAACCTTGTCTGTGGTATTCCGAGTAGGATCTGGGAAGGGATGGCTGCGACGAGCTTCAAACTCGCGAGTGCTGGGCGTAGTGACAGACGCAAAAGGATCAATGGATCCTATTCCTGTATGATCGAGAACCGACAGATGATTAGCCATGCAGTGACAGAGCATTGGACTATTTTACTGAGAGGACAGGATGTAGCCATTGACAACGGTGATGCCTAACATACAGCTTGCCATAGAAAGGAGTATGAATGATTGGATGAAGATAATAGGAAAGCAGAGGTTCAGGAGGAACGAACGCATCTCTATACGCTTATCTGAAATTCTCACCAATGAATTACATAAGTATCACTATCTTTATTTTATATTTTATTTATCTTTTAATTATTAAATCTCTATAATCAATTGAATCTGCCTGACTGAGATTTACAAGGTGACCATAGCTTGCTTCAAGCCGACAATCTCTGTGGGATCGACCCTTACTCACGTAAGGTTTATTACTTGGACGACCCAGTGCACTTGCTGGTTAGTTGTGCGAAGTTGTGACAAAGAACTAAGATTATGAACGTGCATATTGAGTTTTTAGTGCCGTTACCAAGGAATAGAACCGTCACGATTTTTGCGCACCAATCCCCTACTCTGATCTTACCCATTCTGTTTACATGCTTCTCTTTAATTTCATGCTCAATTTCCCCATTCCCCTTTAATTTCTTGTAATTTAAGTTTCTGTTATTTACTTTCTTGCAATTTTAATTTCTGTTCCTTTAATTTTTTGCAATTTAAGTTTCTCGCCAGTTTACATTCTGCAACACCAATTCAATTCTGATTTCGCTCAACTAGAACAATTCTCCAATTAACATTGATCAACCAATCAATCCCTGTGGGATTCGACCTCACTCTATAGTGAGTTTTTACTTGAAGACAATCCGGTGCACTTGCCGGTAGAGAATTTGTTGAGAGGAAAATTTTCGTGCATCACCTATCCTCCATCCTTAATATGAATTTAGGTAAGTGCTTAACGTTTCGTATCTATATCCTTGATATCCCGCTTCTAACCATCTTATAGTGTATTGGTCTTTTTAGCTCAATCAACTAGCGTATTGCTTTGAACAACATTGTTTCTGAAGATGGTGAGGAAAAATGGGTGAGAAATAAAAGTTTTTCAGTAGTATATCTATTTGGTGTTATCGTATTCATCTCCAGCCACTCCGAGTTTTAAAATAAAGACAATAATAATGCAATGTTGTTCAATTACTATTTTCAAAAGTCTTTGTTATTGGATTGGTGTGACTTTTAGATGCTTCTTATTTACTTATATTATGACACATGTGACTCATAATGAATTGACTATAACCTTAAAACATATAGAATACAAACTCATGAACCTTGACTTGGTTTTCTCGTAGGTCATAAAGCAAGGTAAAATAAATAAGAGGAGAATAGTAACATTGGTGTAGATAAATCAAATAGAAAGGATCTTTGAATAAAATAAGGATAATAACCATAATCATAAATCAATCAGAAAGGACTTTTGGATAAAAGAAGGATCTTTGAATGAAATAAGAATAATAAACATAATCATAAATCAAAATGCTTCCAAGCATCTCTGTATGATGGATGCATCATGATTCCACTATCTCTCTTGTTGTTACTATGTCAGGTCATATGAGCGGCCGAACTCATCGATGCATATAATCATTTCAACCTAGGGATTAAGGGCAAGTAGTGCATCCGTTTTTTTGGAACACTCTTTAACCGTCGTTTACCAATCTGTTCTCTCTCGACTTGAAACCTCAGTGATCCACAAAATCTACATTTAATTAGGTCTACATCCCTATTTTAACACAACATACAACCATTCAAACAACAATCAATTTTTACCGAATTTAGATCCAATTTCGATACTAACTTCTTTGCTTCGTAGTGGCTCCGAGAGATGCCCATGGTCCTGACAGGTACCAGTTCATTGCCAAGGGTGGCCCACTTATCAAAAGACTCTTGGATATGACTTGACTCCAACTTAATATTCTTCATTCTAACACATGCAGACAACTTCGAATCAATGTACCCTTCGAACAAAGGTTTTATGGCAGATTCTAACATATGATAAAATCTCTTTGCCTCTAGGTTAGGCTATAGTTCAGCCTCTTCCATTTCTGTAACACCGATTGCATCAAACACCATCTCTTTGTATCTTTCTTGGTTACCCTCTCAGTTCAATTCTTCCATGTTTAGTTCTCTCACCACTTGAACCCTTGCCGATCGACCATCTGGCCTATTCAAATTCGATGCAGACTGGTTAATTCCCTGCTCGTCTACTTCTCCGTGTTCCGTCCACATCTAATACCCATCATTGAACCCATTAAGTTAGAGGTGAAGTATTATATCTGAAGGTCCTAACCACTTTGTTAGTCGACACTTATGACACAGACACCTAGATACCTCTTCAGACCTAAACGGTTCCATGTTGAAGACATGTGTAACATCCTAACTTTTTGAATCATGTTCATTATCCAATAATTAATTAATTAATTAAAATTGTGATGATTTAAGATTTAAATTCATAATAAAGAATTAAAAAATAATGCATTTAAAAAACTAACATATCTAAGTTAAAATTTTAAAATATGAAATACTAGCTGTAGTAAATTCCTAACCGAAAATAAACCACCTTTCAAGATATAGTCATAACTGATTCCATGCTTATTGGATTTAAATGATCTTTTGTTACATAAAAAGATAAGGAAACTAGCTTTATTCTTTATGTTCAGTGCAAAATCAAATTCAAATTAAATTAGGTAGATAAATCTATTACAAGTTCATAGTATAAAATCACACTCTAACCAATCAGCCTGATATACTAACAGTATTTCGTAAATATCTCAAGATGTGGTTATTCGATTGACTTTGTTCAAAGCTTATTTTAAAGCTATTACCTATAAATTTGTCTCTAGTATCTATTTCGGAATTCCAAATGTACAAAACATTATAGGGCTCGCAAAGTGACGATTCAAATTGAAAATTTCACTTAAACTCGAGTTAGATTCTCTCAACACAATTTATACATACCTAAGAGCTATTTGAGTCCTTTCTTTCTCATTCTATTCCCTCTGTTATACAAAACATTATAGGTAACCTATCTTATCTATCTTCTATTATCTCTATAAATTGTCATTCATATACCTTTTCCACTTCATTATAAGAAAAACCATTATCTCTTCTCTTTTCCTTACTCTCACTCTAAATTTTCTACTAAACTATTCATAAATTTCACTTATATATTGTTCGAGAAGATATCCTCTCTGAATTATGCAAACTATAGAATATGGAGATTTTCTTTCTATCCAGCCAAATATTCATACCTACATCAAAATATACACGATATCTAGCCATGGAACAAGTCTCTCTTCAGTAAAAAATTGTGTCTATTTGAATTGGAATATATATTGGAACTTCACTGAAGGTAGGAGTTTTATACTACCTTTTTATATGTCATATCTTAAATGTTTTTGAATATAGATATTAACATTGGATGTCATGATATAATATCTCTTTATTTCATACACATTATGCATTATAATAGCCATCTTATGTGCATTAAAGAACTGAGGGAATGATCTTTCGGTAAGGGAAAGTGACCCCCAAAGATAAGATAATTGAGATGACTCTTCAGTAAGGGAAGGTGATCGAATCGAGATGATCCTTCGGTAAGGGAAGGTGATTGGCAAACTTTTGGGATAAGAATCTTCGGTAAGAAAAGTGGACTCCAATCAATTTTATATAATAATATCTCTTTATTGCATATACATTAAGCATTATAATAACCATTTTATGTGCATTAAAGAACTGAGGGAATGATCCTTCGGTAAAGGAAGGTAACCCCAAAGACAAAATAGCAAAATGATCCTTCGATAAGGGAAGGTGATCGACAAAGTTATGTCTCTTTTTTTATTGGCATGACACTCTTCTTGTGTATGTCTTAAATAATTTTGGTTGTTAATTGAACTGAGAGAATGATCCTTTGGTAAGGAAAGGTGACTCCTAAAGACAAAATATTAGTATGATCCTTTGATAAAGAAATGTGATCGATCGAGATGATCCTTTGGTAAGGGAAGGTGATCGCCAAAATATTTGGGATAAGAACCTTCGGTAAAGGAAGGAGACTCCCACCTTTTTATACCAGTTTAAACTCAATACCTTCCATAAAAGCTACAAGAAAAAGTAATGAAAAGTACAAAAAAAAGTATGATTATGATTGTTCTTCTTTTTATCCTTTCTATTTGATTTATAATTATGTTTATTATTCTTATTTTATTCAAAGATCCTTTTTGTTTGATTTATGATGATTGATGAGTGGATAATTTATACGCTTTTTGGCATTATTTTTACATAGTTTTTAGTATGATTTAGTTAGTTTTTAGTATATTTTTATTAGTTTTTAAATAAAAATCACATTTCTGGACTTTACTATGAGTTTGTGTGTTTTTCTGTGATTTCAGGTAATTTCTGGCTGAAATTGAGGGACTTGAGCAAAAATCATATTCAGAGGTTGAAGAAGGACTGTAGATGCTGTTGGATTCTGACCTCCCTGCACTCAAAGTGGATTTTCTGGAGCTACAGGAGTCCAAATGGCGCGCTCTTAATTGCGTTGGAAAGTAGACATCCAGGGATTTCCAGCAATATATAATAGTCCATACTTTGCCCAAGTTTAGATAACGTAAACTGGCGTTCAACGCCAGCTCTCTGCCCTATTTTGGAGTTAAACGCCAGAAACAGGTTGCAAAGCAGAGTTAAACGCCAGAAACAGGTTACAAACTGGCGTTCAACTCCAAGGAAGACCTCTACACGTGAAAGCTTCAATGCTCAGCCCAAGCACACACCAAGTGGGCCCGGAAGTGAATTTCTGCATCATTTACTGATTTCTGTAACCCTAGTAACTAGTTTAGTATAAATAGGACTTTTTACTATTGTATTTACATCTTTGGATCATCATTGGGGATCTGGTCTTTGGATCTGATCTTTGGAATGTTTTTTCCTTAGACTTGGGGGCTGGCCATTCGGCCATGCTTGGACCTTCATCACTTATGTATTTCCAACGGTAGAGTTTTTGCACACCATAGATTAAGGTGTGGAGCTCTGCTGTTCCTCATGAAGTAATACAAAGTACTATTATTTTTCTATTCAATTCAAGCCTATTTCTTCTCTAAGACATTCATTCACACACAAGAACATGATGAATGTGATGATTATGTGACGCTCATCATCATTCTCACTTATGAACGCGTGCCTGACAAACACTTTCGTTCTACATGCAAACAAGCTTGAATGTGTATCTCTTAGCCTTCTGATCATGAGATCAGAGTCTTCGTGGTATAGGCTAGAATTATTGGCGGCCATTCTTGAGGTCCGGAAAGTCTAAACCTTGTCTGTGGTATTTCGAGTAGGATCTGGGAAGGGATGACTGTGACGAGCTTCAAACTCGCGAGTGCTAGGCGTAGTGACAGACGCAAAAGGATTACTAAATCCTATTCCAGTAGGATCAAAAACCGACAGATGATTAGCCGTGCGGTGACAGCGCATTTTTGACCATTTTCACTGAGAGGACGGGATGTAGCCATTGACAACGGTGATGCCCTACATAAAGCTTGCCATAGAAAGGAGTATGAAGGATTGGATGAAAGCAGTAGGAAAGCAGAGGTTCAGAAGGAACAAGAGCATCTCCATACGCTTATCTGAAATTCTCACCAATGAATTACATAAGTATCTCTATCTTTATTTTACGTTTTATTTATCTTTTAGTCATTAAAACTCTATAACCAACTGAATCTGCCTGACTGAGATTTACAAGGTGACCATAGCTTGCTTCAAGCCGACAATCTCTGTGGGATCGACCCTTACTCACGTAAGGTTTATTACTTGGACGACCTAGTGCACTTGCTGGTTAGTTGTGCGAAGTTGTGACAAAGTGTGTGAATTAGGTTCCGAGCACCAAGTTTTTGACGCCGTTGTTAAGGATCACAATTTCGTGCACCAATAATGTTTATTATTCTTGTTTCATTTAAAGATCCTTCTTTTATCCAAAAGTCCTTTCTGATTGATTTATGATTATGGTTATTGTTATTGTTCTGAGGGTTTGGTGCATGGAAATCGTGATTCACACTTTTCACATCTCCACACAACTAACCAGCAAGTGCACTGGGTCGTCCAAGTAATAAACCTTACGTGAGTAAGGGTCGATCCCACGGAGATTGTCAGCTTGAAGCAAGCTATGGTCATCCTTGTAAATATCAGTCAGGCGGATTCTAATGGTTATGAGGTTTTAATAATTAAAATATAAATAAAACATAAAATAAAATAAAGTTACTTATGTAATTCATTGGTGGGAATTTCAAATAAGCGTCTGGAGATGCTTTGTTGCTTCTGAATCTCTACTTTCCTATTGTCTTCTTCCAACCATGCGTTACTTCCTTCCATGGCAAGCTATAAGATCCTCTCAGTGAAAATGGTCCTCTACGGTTTCTGCACGGCTAATCAACTGTCGAATTTCTCGTCTCGGATGAAAAATTCCAGGTACAGCTACCTGGTGCGCAGAAATTGTGATTACACTTTGATTATGTAAAATTCATTGCTCTTTCTTTCCCTGGTAATGGCACCAAAAACATGATGCCAATACCATGGTTCACAACTTCGCACAACTAACCAGCAAGTGCACTGGGTCGTCCAAGTAATACCTTACGTGAGTAAGGGTCGAATCCCACGGAGATTGTTGGTATGAAGCAAGCTATGGTCACCTTGTAAATCTCAGTCAGGCAGATATAAAATAGTAATGGAGTTTTCGAAAATAATACTAAAAGAAGGATAGAAATACTTATGTAATTCATTGGGTAGAATTTCAGATAAGCGTGTAGAGATGCTTTCGTTCCTCTGAACCTCTGCTTTCCTGCTATCTTCATCCAATCAATCTTACTCCTTTCTATGGCTAGCTTTATGTAAGGATGTCACCGGTGCCAATGGCTACTTTTGATCTCTCTCGGGAAAATGATCCAAATGCTCTGTCACAGCACGGCTAATCGTCTGGAGGCATCACCTTTGTCGTTGGTTGCATCCTATTCCTCCCTGTGAAAATGGTCTGATGCGCTGTCATTGCATGGCTAATCATCTAGAGGTTCTCGATCATACTGGAATATGATTTACTATCCTTTTGCGTCTGTCACTACGCCCAGCACTCGCGAGTTTGAAGCTTGTCACAGTCATTCAATCCCAGAATCCTACTCGGAATACCACGAACAAGGTTTAGACTTTCCGGATTCTCATGAATGCCGCCATCAATCTAGCTTATACCACGAAGATCCCAATATCTCGAACTCGGTCCCCTGTATTAGTAATCTAAGAGATACTCGTTCAATCGAAGGTAGAACGAGAGTGGTTGTCAGGCACGCGTTCATAGGGAATGATGATGATTGTCACGTTCATCACATTCAGGTTGAAGTGCGAATGAATATCTTAGAAGTGGAATAAGTTGAATTGAATAGAAAATAGTAGTACTTTGCATTAATTCTTGAGGAACAGCAGAGCTCCACACCTTAATCCATGGAGTGTAGAGACTCTACCGTTGAAAATACATAAGTGAAGGTCCAGGCATGGCCGAGAGGCCAGCCCTCAAAACATGATCAATAGTCTTTTAAGATGAACAATGGATTAAAACTGAGACCAGAGATCTCTAATACAATAGTAAAAGGTCCTATTTATAATAAACTAGCTACTAGGGTTTACAGAAGTAAGTAATTGATGCATAAATCCACTTCCGGGGTCCACTTGGTGTGTGCTTGGGCTGAGCTTGAGTGTTGCACGTGTAGAGATCCTTCTTGGAGTTGAACGCCAGTTTTTGTGCCAGTTTGGACGTTGAACTCCACTTTGCAGCTTGTTTCTGGCGCTGGACGCCAGAATTGGGCAGAGAACTGGTGTTGAACGCCAGTTTGTGTCGTCTAAACTTGGGCAAAGTATGGACTATTATACATTGCTAAAAAGCTCTGGATGTCTACTTTCCAACGCAATTGGAAGCGCGCCATTTTGAGTTCTGTAGCTCCAGAAAATCCATTTTGAGTGCAGGGAGGTCAGAATCCAACAGCATCAGCAGTCCTTCTTCAACCTCTGAATCTGATTTTTGCTCAAGTCCCTCAATTTCAGCCAGAAAATACCTGAAATCACAGAAAAACACACAAACTCATAGTAAAGTCCAGAAATGTGAATTTAACATAAAAACTAATGAAAACATCCCTAAAAGTAACTAGATCCTACTAAAAACATACTAAAAACAATGTCAAAAAGCGTATAAATTATCCGCTCATCACAACACCAAACTTAAATTGTTGCTTGTCCCCAAGCAACTGAAAATCAAATAGGATAAAAATAAGAGAATATACTATAAATTCCAAACTATCAATGAAACATAGCTCCAATCAAATGAGCGGGACTTATAGCTTTTTTGCCTCTTGAATAGTTTTGGCATCTCACTTTATCCATTGAGGTTCAGAATGATTGGCATCTATAGGAACTCAGAGTTCAAATAGTGTTATTGATTCTCCTAGTTCAGTATGATGATTCTTGAACACATCTATTTTATGAGTCTTGGCCGTGGCTCTAAGCACTTTGTTTTCCAGTATTACCACCGGATACATAAATGCCACAGACACATAATTGGATGAACCTTTTCAGATTGTGACTCAGCTTTGCTAAAGTCCCCAATTAGAGGTGTCCAGAGTTCTTAAGCACACTCTTTTTTTGCTTTGGACCTTGACTTTAACCGCTCAGTCTCAAGTTTTCACTTGACACCTACACGCCACAAGCACATGGTTAGGGACAGCTTGGTTTAGTCGCTTAGGCCAGGATTTTATTCCTTTAGGCCCTCCTATCCACTGATGCTCAAAGCCTTGGGATCCTTTTTATTTATCCTTGCCTTTTGGTTTTAAGGGTTATTGGCTTTTTGCTCTTGCCTCTTGGTTTTAAGAGCTTTTGGCTTTTTCTGCTTGCTTTTTCTTTTTCTTTCTATTTTTTTTTCGCCTATATTTTTTTTTTCTGCAAGCTTTGTTCTTTGCTGCTTTTTCTTGCTTCAAGAATCATTTTTATGATTTTTCAGATTATCAAATAACATGTCTCCTTGTCATCATTCTTTCAAGAGCCAACATATTTAACATTCTTAAACAACAACTTCAAAAGACATATGCACTGTTCAAGCATTCATTCAGAAAACAAGAAGCATTGTCACCACATCAATATAATTAAGCTAAGTTCAAGGATAAATTCAAAACTCATGTACTTCTTGTTATTTTGAATTAAAACATTTTTCATTTAAGAGAGGTGATGGATTCATAGGACATTCATAACTTTAAGACATAGTTACTAACTACTAATGATCATGTAATGAAGACATAAACATAGATAAGCACTTTAACATAGAGAAAACGAAAAACAGAGAAAGTAAGAACAAGGAATGAGTCCACCTTAGTGATGGTGGCGTTTCCTTCTTCAGGAACCAATGATGTCCTTGAGCTCTTCTATGTCTCTTCCTTGTCTTTGTTGCTCCTCCCTCATTGCTTTTTGATCTTCTCTAATTTCATGAAGGATGATGGAGTGCTCTTGATGTTCCACCCTTAGTTGTCCCATATTGGAACTCAATTCTCCTAGGGAGGTGTTGATTTGCTCCCAAAAATTCTGTGGAGGCAAGTGCATCCCTTGATGTATCTCAGGGATTTCTTGATGATGAGCTTCTTCATGTGCCTGTTGAGATTCATGAATGTGCTCTCTTGTTTGCTCCATTCTTTTCTTAGTGATGGGCTTGTCCTCTTTAATGAGGATATCTCCCTCTATGTCAATCCCAGCCGAATTGCATAGGTGGCAAATGAGGTGAGGAAAGGCTAACCTTGCCATAGTGGAGGACTTGTCAGCCACCTTGTAGAGTTCTTGAGGTATAATCTCATGAACTTCCACCTCTTCTCCAATCATGATGCTATGGATCATGATGGCCCGGTCTATAGTAACTTCAGACCGGTTGCTAGTGGGGATGATGGAGCATTGGATGAATTCCAACCATCCTCTAGCCACAGGCTTGAGGTCCAATCTTCTTAGTTGAACCGGCTTGCCTTTGGAGTCAATCTTCCATTGAGATCCTTCCACACATATGTCCATAAGGACTTGGTCCAACCTTTGATCAAAGTTGACTCTCCTTGTGTAGGGGCGTGCGTTCTCTTCCATGTTTGGCAAGTTGAACGCCAACCTCACATTTTCCGGACTAAAATCTAAGTATTTCCCCCGAACCATTGTAACATAGTTCTTTGGATCCGGGTTCTTACTTTGATCATGGTTCTTGGTGATCCATGCATTGGCATAGAACTCTTGAACCATTAGGATGCCGACTTGTTGGATGGGATTTGTTAGAACTTTCCAACCTCTTCTTTGAATTTCATGTCGGATCTCCGGATACTCATTTCTTTTGAGTTTGAAAGGGACCTCGGGGATCACCTTCTTCTTGGCCACAACATCATAGAAGTGGTCTTGATGGGCTTTGGAGATGAACCTTTCCATCTCCCATGACTCAGAGGTGGAAGCTTTTGTCTTCCCTTTTCCTTTTCTAGAGGATTCTCCGGTCTTAGGTGCCATCAATGGTAATGGAAAAACAAAAAGCTTATGCTTTTACCACACCAAACTTAGAATTTTGCTCGCCCTCGAGCAAGAGAAGAAAGAATAGATGAAGAAGAAGAAGAAATGGAGGAGAGGGAGAAGGGGTCGTGTTTCGGCCAAGAAGAGAAAAGAGGGTTGTGTTGTGTGAAAATGAAGAAGAATGGAGGGTTATATATAGGGATGGGAGGGGGGTGGAGGTTCGGCCATTTAGGGTGGGAAATTGATTTTGAATTTTGAAGGTAGGTGGAGTTTATGAGGTAGGTTTATGGGGAAGAGTGGATGGATGTGAGTGGTGAAGAGGTGATGGGGAAGAGAGATTGAGGTGATTGGTGAAGGGTTTTGGGGAAGAGTGTTTATGGGATTGTGTGAAAGAGGGGTGAGAAGAAGTGAGTGGAGGTAGGTGGGGATCCTGTGGGGTCCACAGATCCTGAGGTGTTCAAGGATTTACACCCTTGCACCAAACTGGGCATGCAAAATGCCCTTGCACACAACTCTGGGCGTTCAGCGCCAGGTTGGTGCCCATTTTGGGCGTTCAACACCCATTTGTTGCCCATTTCTGGCGTTGAACGCCAGAACCATGCTTGTTCTGGGCGTTCAGCGCCAGCTCCTCTCCAGGGTGCAATTCTGGCGTTCAGCGCCCAGATGATGCCCATTTTGGGCGTTCAGCGCCCAGATACTGCCCATTTTGGGCGTTCAGCGCCAGAACCATGCTCTGTTCTGGCGTTGAACGCCAGGCAGATGCTTCCTCCAGGGTGTGATTTTTCTTCTGCTGTTTTTGATTCCGTTTTCAATTTTTATATTTATTTTGTGACTCCACATGATCATGAACCTTTAAAGACATATAACTAAGAAAAATATAGTTAGATAAATAACAATTGGGTTGCCTCCCAACAAGCACTTCTTTAATGTCAATAGCTTGACAGTGGGCTCTCATGGAGCCTCACAGATGTTCAGAGCTTTGTTGAGACTCTCCAACACCAAACTTAGAGTTTGGATATGGGAGTTCAACACCAAACTTAGAGTTTGGTTGTGGCCTCCTAACACCAAACTTAGAATTTGACTGTGGGGGCTTTGTTTGACTCTTCTTTGAGAGAAGCTTTTTCTGCTTCCTCTCCATAGATGCAGAGAGAGATCCTTGAGTTGTAAACACAAGGTTGTTCTTATTTAATTGAAGGATCAATTCTCCTTTGTCCACATCAATCACAGCTCTTGCTGTGGCTAGGAAAGGTCTTCCTAGGATGATGGATTCATCCTCTTCCTTTCCAGTGTCTAGGACTATGAAATCAGCAGGGATGTAAAGGCCTTCAACCTTTACTAACACATCCTCTACTTGTCTATAAGCCTGTTTTCTTGAATTGTCTGCCATCTCTAATGAGATTTTAGCAGCTTGCACCCCATAGATTCCCAGTTTCTCTATTACAGAGAGAGGCATGAGGTTTATCCCTAAACCAAGGTCACACAGAGCCTTAAAGATCATGGTGCCTATGGTACAAGGTATTATGAACTTTCCAGGATCCTATTTCTTCTAAGGCAATGTCAGTTGATCCAGATCACTTAGTTCATTGGTGAACAAGGGAGGTTCATCTTCCCAAGTCTCGATACCAAATAATTTGGCATTCAGCTTCATGATTGCACCAAGAAACTTGGCAGTTTGCTCTTCAGTAACATCCTCATTCTCTTCAGAAGAGGAATACTCATCAGAGCTCATAAATGGCATAAGGAGGTTCAATGGAATCTCTATGGTCTCTATATGAGTCTCAGATTCCTTTGGTTCCTCAGAGGGAAACTCCTTATTGATCACTGGACGTCCCAGGAGGTCTTTCCCCTTGGGATTCACGTCTTCTCCTTCCCTTACAGGTTCGGCCATGATGCTTATGTCAATGGCCTTGCACTCTCCTTTTGGATTCTCTTCTGTATTGCTTGGGAGAGTACTAGGAGGGATTTCAGTGATCCTTTTACTCAGCTGGCCCACTTGTGCTTCCAAATTTCTAATGGAAGACCTTGTTTCATTCATGAAACTCACAGTGGCCTTAGATAGATCAGAGACTAAGTTTGCTAAGCTAGATGGATTCTGCTCAGAATTCTCTGTTTGTTGCTAAGTGGATGATGGAAAAGGCTTGCTATTGCTAAACCTGTTTCTTCCACCATTATTAAAGCCTTGTTGAGGCCTTTGATCCTTCTATGAGAAATTTGGATGATTTTTCCATGATGAGTTATAGGTGTTTCCATATGGTTCACCCATGTAATTTACCTCTGCTATTGTAGGGTTCTCAGGATCATAAGCTCCTTCTTCATAAGAAGCCTCTTGAGTACTGTTGGATGCAGCTTGCGTTCCATTCAGACTCTGAGAAATCATCTTGACTTGCTGAGTCAATATTTTGTTCTGAGCCAATATGGCATTCAGAGTATCAATTTCAAGAACTCCCTTCTTCATAGGCGTCCCATTACTCACAGGATTCCTCTCAGAAGTGTACATGAACTGGTTATTAGCAACCATGTCAATGAGTTCTTGAGCTTCTGCAGGCGTTTTCTTTAGGTGAATGGATCCACCTGCAGAAGTATCCAATGACATCTTTGAAAACTCAGACAGACTATCATAGAATATATCCAGGATGGTCCATTCTGAAAGCATGTCAGAAAGACACTTTTTGGTTAGTCCTTTGTATCTCTCCCAAGCTTCATAGAGGGATTCACCTTCTTTCTGTCTGAATGTTTGAACATCCACTCTAAGCTTGCTCAGCTTTTGAGGAGGAAAGAACTTGGCTAAGAAAGCCTTGACCAGCTTATCCCAAGAGTTCAGGCTATCTCTGGGTTGAGAGTCCAACCACACTCTAGCTCTGTCTCTTACAGCAAAAGGGAAAAGCATGAGCCTGTAGACTTCAGGATCTACTCCATTAGTCTTAACAGTATCACAGATCTGCAAGAATTCAGTTAAGAACTGAAAGGGATCTTCAGATGGAAGTCCATGAAACTTGCAGTTTTGTTGCATTAGAGAAACTAGCTGAGGTTTCAGCTCAAAGTTGTTTGCTCCAATGGCAGGAATGGAGATGTTTCTTCCATGTAAATTGGAATTAGGTGCAGTAAAGTCACCAAGCATTCTCCTTGCATTATTATTATTTTCGGCTGCCATCTCCTCTTCTTGTTTGAAAATTTCTGAAAGGTTATCTCTGGATTGTTGTAATTTAGCTTCTCTTAGTTTCCTTTTCAGAGTCCTTTCAGGTTCTGGATCTGCTTCAACAAGAATGTTCTTGTCCTTGCTCCTGCTCATATGACAAAGAAGATGGCACAGAAAAATAATAATAATAACAGGGATCCTTTATACCACAGTATAGAGGTCCTTATGTAAGTGGAAGAAACACAAGGGCGAGGAGAGCAGAGATGTGAGATGACGAGATGTTAGTAGATGAATAAATAATTAGAATGAGATGAGAGTGGGAGAATTTCGAAAAATATTTTTTTGAAAAAGAGTTAGTGATTTTCGAAAATAGTTTTTGAAAGAGGTTAGTAATTTTTGAAAATTTTTAAAATCAAAGATTAAAATAATTAGTTAATTAAAAAGAATTTTTGAAAAAGAGGGAGATATTTTCGAAAATTAGAGAGAGAGAGTTAGTTAGGTGGTTTTGAAAAAGATAAGAGACAAACAAAAAGTTAGTTAGTTAGTTGAAACAAATTTTGAAAATCAATTTTGAAAAGATAAGAAGATAGGAAGTTAGAAAAGATATTTTAGAATCATATTTTGAAAAAGATAAGATAGGGAAGATATTTTTGAAAAGCTATGATTGAAATTAGTTTTGAAAAAGATGATTTTTAAAATCACAATTAATGACTTGATTCACAAGAAATCACAAGATATGATTCTAGAACTTAAAGTTTGAATCTTTCTTAACAAGTAAGCAACAAACTTGAAATTTTTGAATCAAAACATTAATTGATTATGTTATTTTCGAAAATTTGATATAAAAATAAGAAAAAGATTTTTGAAAAATATTTTTGGAATTTTCAAAAATAACTAAGAAATTTGAAAAAGATTTGATTTTTGAAAAAGATTTTGAAAAAGATGAGATTTTTAAATTGAAAATTTGATTTGACTCATAAAAACAACTAGATTTTTAAAAATTTTTGAAAAAGTCAAATCTAATTTTCGAAATTATGAGAGAAAAGAGGGAAAGATATTTTTTTTGATTTTTGAATTTTGAATGATGAGAGAGAAAAACATGAAAATGATGCAATGCATGAGATTTTTAGATCAAAACAATGAATGCATGCAAGAATGCTGTGAATGTCAAGATGAACACCAAGAACACTTTGAATGTCAAGATGAACACCAAGAACATATTTTTGAAAAATTTTTAATGCAAGGAAAACATGCAAGACACCAAACTTATAATTCTTTAATGCTTAGACACTAAGAATTCAAGAATGCATATGAAAAACAAGAAAAGACACAAAACATGCAAATGCAAAGATCAAACAAGAAGACTTACCAAGAACAACTTGAAGATCATGAAGAACACTATGAATGCATGAGAATTTTCGAAAAATGCAAGATGCACATGCAATTGACACCAAACTTATAACATGACTCAAGACTCAAACAAGAAACACAAAAATATTTTTGATTTTTATGATTTTCTAATTTTTTTTTGTATTTTTTTTCGAAAATTATTTGAAAAAGAAAAATAAGGATTCAAAACTTTTCATATGAATTCCAGGAATCTTGTACTCTTTAGTTTAAAGCTCCAATCTGAGGGTTAGACATGGCTTAATAGCCAGTCAAGCTTTAGAATGGATTTACATCCATTGAGGTGATTAGTTGAAGACCAATCCCAAAGGAGTTTGGGTATGGCTTTTCAGCCAGATAGGATTCAACATGTTACCATGAAACTCTAGAATTCATTCTTGAAAGTTTTGAAGCCATAGAATAATTTATTTTTGAAAACATTATTTTTATTATATATATATATATTTTTTTTTTCAAAAACAAAAGAAAAATTTTTTTGAAAGATTTTTGAAAAATTTTTGAAAACTTTTTGAAAAGAAAACGAAAAGAAAGTTACCCAATCTGAGCAACAAGATGAACCGTCAGTTGTCCAAACTCGAACAATCCCCGGCAACGGCGCCAAAAACTTTGTGCGCAGAAATTGTGATTACACTTTGATTATGTAAAATTCATTACTCTTTCTTTCCCTGGTAATGGCGCCAAAAACATGATGCCAATACCATGGTTCACAACTTCGCACAACTAACCAGCAAGTGCACTGGGTCGTCCAGGTAATACCTTACGTGAGTAAGGGTCGAATCCCACGGAGATTGTTGGTATGAAGCAAGCTATGGTCACCTTGTAAATCTCAGTCAGGCAGATATAAAATAGTAAAGGGGTTTTCGAAAATAATACTAAAAGAAGGATAGAAATACTTATGTAATTCATTGGGTAGAATTTCAGATAAGCGTGTAGAGATGCTTTTGTTCCTCTGAACCTCTGCTTTCCTGCTATCTTCATCCAATCAATCTTACTCCTTTCTATGGCTAGCTTTATGTAAGGATGTCACCGGTGCCAATGGCTACTTTCGATCTCTCTCGGGAAAATGATCCAAATGCTCTGTCACAGCACGGCTAATCGTCTGGAGGCATCACCTTTGTCGTTGGTTGCATCCTATTCCTCCCTGTGAAAATGGTCTGATGCGCTGTCACTGCATGGCTAATCATATGGAGGTTCTCAATCATACTGGAATAGGATTTACTATCCTTTTGCGTCTGTCACTATGCCCAGCACTCGCGAGTTTGAAGCTTGTCACAGTCATTCAATCCCAGAATCCTACTCGGAATACCACGGACAAGGTTTAGACTTTCCGGATTCTCATGAATGCCGCCATCAATCTAGCTTATACCACGAAGATCCCAATATCTCGGACTCGGTCCCCTGTATTAGTAATCTAAGAGATCCTCGTTCAATTGAAGGTAGAACGGGAGTGGTTGTCAGGCACGCGTTCATAGGGAATGATGATGATTGTCACGTTCATCACATTCAGGTTGAAGTGCGAATGAATATCTTAGAAGTGGAATAAGTTGAATTGAATAGAAAATAGTAGTACTTTGCATTAATTCTTGAGGAACAGCAGAGCTCCACACCTTAATCCATGGAGTGTAGAGACTCTACCGTTGAAAATACATAAGTGAAGGTCCAGGCATGGCCGAGAGGCCAGCCCTCTAAACGTGATCAATAGTCTCTTAAGATGAACAATGGATTAAAACTGAGACCAGAGATCTCTAATACAATAGTAAAAGGTCCTATTTATAATAAACTAGCTACTAGGGTTTACAGAAGTAAGTAATTGATGCATAAATCCACTTCCGGGCCCACTTGGTGTGTGCTTGGGCTAAGCTTGAGTGTTGCACGTGTAGAGGTCCTTCTTGGAGTTGAGCGCCAGTTTTTGTGCCAGTTTGGGCGTTGAACTCCACTTTGCAGCTTGTTTCTGGCGCTGGACGCCAGAATTGGGCAGAGAACTGGCGTTGAATGCCAGTTTGCGTCGTCTAAACTTGGGCAAAGTATGGACTATTATACATTGCTGAAAAGCCCTGGATGTCTTCTTTCCAACGCAATTGGAAGCGCGCCATTTTGAGTTCTTTAGCTCCAGAAAATCCATTTTGAGTGCAGGGAGGTCAGAATCCAACAGCATCAGCAGTCCTTCTTCAACCTCTGAATCTGATTTTTGCTCAAGTCCCTCAATTGTAGCCAGAAAATACCTGAAATCATAGAAAAACACACAAACTCATAGTAAAGTCCAGAAATGTGAATTTAACATAAAAACTAATGAAAACATCCCTAAAAGTAACTAGATCCTACTAAAAACATACTAAAAACAATGTCAAAAAGCGTATAAATTATCCGCTCATCACTACCGCATGCTAATCATCTGTTGGTTCCCACTAGCATCAGAATAGAATCCATTGATCCTTTTGCACACTGTCACTTGCGTCCAACATTCGCAGGTTTGAAGCTTGTCACAGTCATCCCTTCCCGGATCCTACTCGGAATACCACAGACAAGGTTTAGACTTTCTAGATCCCAGGAATGCTGTCAATGTTTCTAGCCTATACCACGAAGATACTAATCTCACGGACTCGGTACTTGTATTAGATATCCAAGAGAATATACTCTAGCTGTCGTCCAATGACTACGTTGAACATCATGTAGACCGCTTTGTAGTTGTCAGGCACGCGGATCTTGGCTAAGCGAGTAACGAAGATTGGGTGATTGTCATGGGTCACCCTTTCATTCTGACTTAACGGAATTAAGTATGAGAGTATATCTTGGAGAAGAAGTAGGCGTGAATTGAATAGAAAACAGTAGTAATTGCATTAATTCATGAAGAACATCAGAGCTCCACACCTTAATCTATGGGGTGTAGAAACTCCACCGTAGAAAATACATAAGTGAAAAAGGTCTAGGCCTGGCAGTGAGGCCAGCCCCTAAAACGTGTACAATGGTCTATGATAGCATTCGATATAAAATAAATCTCTAAAAGTAGTTTTTATACTAAACTAGTAACCTGGGTTTACAGAAAATGAGTAACTAAGTGCAGATAGTGCAGAAATCCACTTTTGGGGCCCACTTGGTGTGTGCTTGGGCTGAGCCTTGAGCTTTACACGTGCATAGGCTGTTCTTGGAGTTAAACGCCAGCTTTGGTATCAGTTTGGGCGTTTAACTCCAATTCTGGTGCCAGTTTGTGCGTTTTACGCCAAGATGTTTTAGGCTGTCTTTGGATGCCAGTTTGGGCCATCAAATCTCGAGTAAAGTATAAACTATTATATATTACTGGAAAGCCCAGGATGTCTACTTTATAACGCAATTGAGAGCACACCAATTGGGTGTCTATAGCTCCAGAAAATCAACTTTGAGTGCAGGAGGGTCAGAATCCAACAACATTTGTAGTCCTTTTTCAGCCTTTAAATCAGATTTTTGCTCAGGTCCCTCAATTTCAGCCAGAAAATATTTGAAATTATAGAAAAACACACAAACTCATAGTAAGGTCCAGAAATGTGATTTTTGAATAAAAACTAATAAAAATATAATAAAAAGTAGCTAAAACATGTTAAAAACTATGTAAAAACAATGCCAAAAAGGGTATAAATTATCCGCTCATCACAACATCAAACTTAAATTGTTGCTTGTCCCCAAGCAACTAAAAACAAAATAGGATAAAAAGAAGAGAAAATACAATAAATTCCAAACTTATCAATGAAGATTAGCTTTAATTAGATGAGCGAGACTTGTAGCCTTTTTGCTTCTGAACAGTTTTGGCGTCTCACTTTATCCTTTGAAGTTCAGAATGATTGGCATCCATAGGAACTTAGAATTCAAATAGTGTTATTGATTCTCTTAGTTCAGTATGTTGGTTCTTGAACACAGCTACTTTATAAGTCTTGGCTGTGACCCTAAGCATTTTGTTTTCCAATATTACCACCGGATACATAAATGCCACAGACACATAACTGGGTGAACATTTTTAGATTGTGATTCAGCTTTGCTAGAGTCCCTAGTTAGAGGTGCCCAGAGCTCTTAAACACACTCTTTTTGCTTTGGATCACGACTTTAACCACTCATTTTCAAGCTTTTCACTTGACACCTTCACGCCACAAGCACATGGTTAGGGACAGCTTGATTTAGCCGCTTAGGCTAGGATTTTATTCCTGTGGGCCCTCCTATCCATTAATGCTCAAAGCCTTGGATCCTCTTTACCCTTGCCTTTTAGTTTAAAGGGGTATTGGCTTTTTCTGCTTGCTTTTTCTTTTTCCTTCTTTTTTTTTTTGCCATTTTTTTTCGCAAGCCTTGATTTTCACTGCTTTTTCTTGCTTCAAGAATCAATTTTATGATTTTTTAGATTATCAATAACATTTCTCTTTTTCCATTATTCTTTCAAGAGCCAACAATTTTAACATTCATAAACAACAAATTCAAAAATATGCACTGTTCAATCATTCATTCAGAAAACAAAAAGTATTGCCACCACATCAAAATAGTTAAACTAATTTCAAGATATAATTCGAAACCATGCATTTCTTGTTCTTTTGCAGTTAAAAACATTTTTCATTTAAGAAAGGTGAAGGATTCATAGGACATTCATAGCTTTAAGACATAGACACTAGACACTAATGATCATATAATAAAGACACAAACATAGACAAAACATAAAGCATATATTTCGAAAAATAGAAGAATAAGAACAAGAAAATTAAAGAACGGGTCCACCTTAGTGATGGCGGCTAGTTCTTCCTCTTGAAGTTCTTATTGAGTGCTTGAGCTCCTCTATGTCTCTTCCTTGCCTTTTTTGCTCCTCTCTCATGGCTCTTTGGTCTTCTTTAATTTCATGGAGGATGATGGAATACTCTTGGTGCTCCATCCTTAGTTGCCCTATGTTGGAACTCAATTCTCCTAAGGAGGTGTTGATTTGCTCCCAGTAGTTTAATGGAGAAAAGTGCATCCTTTGAGGTATCTCAGGGATTTCTTGATGGGGAATTTTCTCATGCTCTTATTGAGGTCCATGAGTGGGCTCTCTTGTTTGCTCCATCCTCTTCTTAGTGATGGGCTTGTCCTCATCAATGAGGATGTCTTCCTCTATGACAATTCCAGCTAAATTGCATAGTGTATAGATGAGATGAGGGAAGGCTAACCTTGCCAAAGTAGAGGGCTTCTCCGCCACCTTGTAGAGTTCTAGAGGTATGATCTCATGAACTTCTACTTCCTCTTCATTCATGATGCTATGGATCATGATAGCCCGGTCTATTGTAACTTCAGACCGGTTGCTAGTAGGAATGATAGATCGTTAGATGAACTCCAACCATCCCCTAGCCATGTGTTTGAGGTCAAGCCTTCTTAGTTGAATCGGCTTGCCTCTTGAATCTCTCTTCCATTGAGCTCCTTCCACACAGATGTCCCTAAGGACTTGGTCCAACCTTTGATCAAAGTTGACCCTTCTAGTGGAAGGATGAGGATCTCCTCTCATCATTGGCAAGTTAAATGCCAACCTTATATTTTCCGGACTAAAATCCAAGTAATTCCCCCGAACCATTGTGAGCCAATTCTTTGGGTTTGGGTTCATACTTTGGTCATGGTTCCTAGTGATCCATGCATTAGCATAGAACTCTTGAACCATTAAGATTCTGACTTGTTGGATTGGGTTGGTGAGAGCTTCCCAACCTCTTCTTTGAATCTCATGTCGGATCTCCGGATATTCACTCTTTTTGAGCTTGAAGGAGACCTCAGAGATCACCTTTTTCTTGGCCACAACTTCATAGAAGTGGTCTTGATGGACCTTTGAGATGAATCTCTCCATCTCCCATGACTCAGAGGTGGAAGTAATTGCCTTCCCTTTCCTCTTTCTAGAGGTTTCTCCAGTCTTAGGTGCCATTAGTGGTTATGGAAAAATAGAAAAGCAGAGCTTTTTCCACACCAAACTTAAAAGGTTTGCTCGTCCTCGAGCAAAAGAAGAAAGAAATGAGTAGAAGAAGAAGAAATGATGGAGATGGAGGGGGGTCATGGTTTCAGCCAAGGGGGAAAGAAGTGTTTGTGATGTGTGAAAGTGAAGGTAGTGAGGAGGAGGTATTTATAGGGTAGGAGAGAGAGAGGGAATCCATGTGAGAATGGGTGGGTTTGGGAAGGAAATGGTTTGAATTTGAATGGTGAGGTAGGTGAGGTTTATGATGGATGGATGTGAGTGGTGAAGAGAATATGGGAAAGAGGGTAGGATTTGATAGGTGAAGGGTATTTGGGGAAGAGTTAATGATGGGATTGGTCAAGGGTATTTGGGAAAAAGTGTTATGGAAATGTGTGAAGAGGAGAGAAGAAGAGGTGGGGATCCTGTGGGGTCCACAGATCTTGAGGTGTTCAGGAATTTTGCTCCCTGCACCATTCTGGCATTTAAACGCCCACTGTGTGCCTATCCTGGCATTTAACGCCATCTCTGCTACCTTTCTTGGCATTAAACGCCAGTCTGCTGCCCCTTTCTAGCGTTTAACGCCAGCCAGACACCCTTTTCTGGCGTTAAACGCCAGTCTGTCTGCCATTTCTGGAGTTTAATGCCAGCCAGATGCCAGACACCCTTTTCTGGCGTTAAACGCCCAGAGTGCTGTCCATTCTGGCGTTTAACACCCAGAATGCTGCCAGGCTGGGCGTTAAACGCCCATTCTGCTATCCTTACTGGCGTTTAAATGCCAGTAAGCCTGTCCTCCAGGGTGTGCTATTTTTTATGCTATTTTTCATTTTGCTTTAGTTCTGCAGCTATTTTTATGACTTCACATGATCATCAACCTAAAGAAAACATAAAATAACAATGGAAAATAAATAAATATAATCAAATAATATTGGGTTGCCTCCCAACAAGCGCTTCTTTAATGTCAATAGCTTGACAGTGAGCTCTCAGAGAGCCTCACAGAAATTCAGAGCTTGATGATGGCCTCCCAACACCAAACTTAGAAGTTGAGTGTGTGGGGCTCTGCTTGACTCTCTATTGAGAGAAGCCTTTAATGCTTCCTCTCCATGGTTACAGAAGAAGATCATTGAGCCTTAAACACAAGGTAGTCCTCATTCAATTGAAGGACTAACTCTCCTCTGTCCACATCAATCACAGCTCTTGCTGTGGCTAGGAAGGGTCTTCCAAGGATAATGGATTCATCCTCGTCCTTCCCAGTGTCTAGGATTATGAAGTCAGCAGGGATGTAAAAGCCTTCAACCTTCACTAAGACATCCTCTACAAGTCCATAAGCCTGTTTTCTTGAATTTTCTGCCATCTCTAGTGAAATTCTTGTAGCTTGTACCTCAAAGATCCCTAGTTTCTCCATTACAGAGAGTGGCATGAGGTTTATACTTGAACCAAGGTCACACAGAGCCTTCTTAAAGGTCATGGTGCCTATGATGTAAGGTATTAAGAACTTTTCGGGATCCGGTTTCTTCTGAGGTAATTTTTGTTGAACCAAAGCTTTCAGTTCATTAATGAGCAATGGAGGTTCATCCTCCCAAATCTCATCACCAAATAACTTGGCATTCAGCTTCATGATTGCTCCTAGATACTGAGTAACTTGCTCTTCAATAATATCTTCATCCTCTTCAGAGGAAGAATACTCATCAGAGCTCATAAATGGCAACAGTAAGTTCAGTGGAATCTCTATGGTCTCTCTATGAGCCTCAGATTCCTTTGGTTCCTCAATAGGAAACTCCTTAGGGGTCAGCGGACGTCCATTGAGGTCTTCCTCACTGGAAATAACTGCCTCTTCCTCCTCTATGGGTTCGGCCATTTTGGTTATATTGACGGCCTTGCACTCTCTCTTTAGATTCTCTTTTATATTGCTTGGGAGAGTACTAGGAGGGATTTCAGTAACTTTTTTACTCAGCTGACCCACTTGTGCCTCCAAATTTCTGATGGAGGACTTTGTTTCAGTTATAAAACTAAGAGTGGTCTTAGATAGATCAGAGACTATGGTTGCTAAGTTTGAGAGGCTCTGCTTAGAATTCTCTGTCTGTTGTTGAGAAGATGATGGAAAAGGCTTACTATTGCCAAACCTATTTCTCCCACCATTATTATTATTGAAGCCTTGATTAGGCTTCTGCTGATCCTTCCATGAGAAATTAGGATGATTCCTCCATGAAGGATTATAGGTGTTTCCATAGGATTCTCCCATGTATTTCACCTCTTCCATTGCAGGATTCTCAGGGTCATAAGCTTCTTCTTCAGAGGAAGCTTCTTTAGTACTGCTGGATGCAGCTTGCATTCCAGTCAGACTTTGAGAAATTATATTGACTTGCTGAGTCAATATTTTATTCTGAGCTAGTATGGCATTCAGAGTATCAATCTCAAGGACTCCTTTCTTCTGAGTTGTCCCTTTATTCACAGGATTTCTTTCAGAACTATACATGAACAGGTTATTTGCAACCATTTCAATGAGTTTCTGGGCTTCTGCAGGCGTCTTCTTCAGATGAAGAGATCCACCAGTAGAGTGATCCAATGACATCTTGGACAATTCAGACAGACCATCATAGAATATACATAAGATGCTCCATTCTGAAAGCATGTCAGAAGGACACCTTCTGATCAATTGCTTGTATCTTTCCCAAGCTTCATAGAGGGATTCACCTTCCTTCTGTCTGAAGGTTTAGACTTCCACTCTAAGCTTGCTCAACTTTTGAGGTGGAAAGAATTTGGCCAAGAAAGCATTGACCAACTTTTCTCAAGAGTTTAGGCTTTCTTTAGGTTGTGAGTCTAACCATGTCCTAGCTCTGTCTCTTACAGCAAAGGGGAAAAGCATAAGTCTGTAGACCTCAGGATTAACCCCATTGGTCTTAACAGTGTCACAGATTTGCAAGAATTCAGCTAAAAACTGATGAGGATATTCCAATAGAAGTCCATGAAACTTGCAATTCTGCTGCATTAGAGAAACTAATTGAGGCTTAAGCTCAAAGTTTTTTGCTCCAATTGCAGGAATTGAGATACTTCTTCCATAGAAGTCAGAAGTGGGTGCAGTAAAGTCACCATGCATCTTCCTTGCATCTCCACCATTGTTGTTATTTTCGGCTGCCATGTCTTGTTCTTTTTCGAAAATTTCTGTTAGGTCCTCTCCAGAGTGTTGTGCTTTAGCTTCTCTTAGTTTCCTCTTCAGAGTCCTCTCAAGTTCTGGATCAACTTCAACAAGAATTTTCTTTATCCTTGTTTCTGCTCATATGAAAAAGAAGAGAATAGAAAAGAAGAGGAATCCTCTATGTCACAGTATAGAGATTCCTTTATTTGAGTATAAGAATAGAAGAATGAGGTAGAAGAAGAAATTCGAACACAGAGAGGGAGAGAGGGTTCGAATTATTAATTAAAAGAAAAGAAAAATATTTTTGTTTTTATTTTGATTATAAGCTAGAATTCGAAATTTAAGAAAAGAAATAAAATAAAATGGAAAACTAAATAAATTAATTAATTAAAAAGATTTTTGAAAAATTTGTTAGTTAGTTTTCGAAAATGAGAAGTGAAAAAGTAGTTAGGTGGTTTTGAAAAAGATAAGAAATAGTAAACTTTTTAAAATTAAAACAAACAAGTCAAGTGGTTAATTGAAAAAGATTTGAAAATAAGTTTTGAAAAGGTAAGAAGTTAGAAAAAGATTTTGAAATTAAGTTTTGAAAAAGATATGATTGAAATCTATTTTAAAAGAGATTTGAGAAGGAAAATAAAAAGATTTGATTTTTGAAATTAAAGTTGATTACTTGACTAACAAGAAACTAAAAGATATGATTCTAGAATTTAAAGATTGATCCTTTCTTAATAGGCAAGTAACAACTTGAAAAAATTTTACTCAAAATATTAATTGTTAACAATAAATTCAAAAATCATGGAAGAAAAATAAGAAAAAGATTTTGAAAATGAATTTTGAAGAATTTTCGAAAAACAGGAAAGAAAAATGAAAGAGATTTGATTTTGAAAAAGATTTGAAAAGATAGAATTTTTAAATTGAAATTTCGACTTGACTAACAAGAAACAATCAAATTTTAAAACTTTTTGACTAAATCAATTTAAAATTTCGGAACTTATGAGTGAAATAAGGGAAAGATATTTTTTTTTATTTTTGAATTTTTAACGAGGAGAGAGAAAAATAACAAAAAGACACAAGACATAAGAAATTGAGATCAAAACAAATAATGCATGCAAGAACACTTTGAATGTCAAGATGAACACCAAGAACACTTTGAAGATTATGATGAACATCAAGAACATAATTTTGAATTTTTTTTTTGAAAAGAAACACATGCAAGACACCAAACTTAGAAATTTTTAATGTTTAGACACTAATAGTTCGAAAATGCATATGAAAAACAAGAAAAGACACAAAATAAGAAAAACTACAGATCAAACAAGGAAAATCATCAAGAACAATTTGAAGATCAAGAAAGAACACATGATGAATTTCGAAAATTTAAAGAAAATTAAAAGCATGCAATTGACACCAAACTTAAAATTTGACACAAGACTTAAACAAGAAACACAAAATTTTTTGTTTTTATGATTTTATTAATTTTTTTTTGTAATTTTTTGAAATTTATTTTGGAAAAAGAGAATAAAGAAATTTAAAATTTTTAATAAGAATTCCAGGAATCATGCAATGTTAGTCTAAAGCTTCGGTCCAAAAATTTAGACATGGCTAAATAGCCAGCCAAGCTTTATGTGAAAAGCTTCGGTCCAAAAGATTAGACATGGCCAAATGGCTAGCCAAGGTTTAGCAGAGTATTACATACAACAGCCAAATTGATGGGAATAAAAAAGCTCATGCAATGATAAGTGAAAGCCCCAGTCCAAAAAAATTAGACATGGCTTAGCAGCCAGCCAGGCTTCACATATCATCTGAAACTCTAGAAGTCATTCTTAAAAATTCTGAAGAACAAATATATTTTTTTTTGAATTTTTGAAATTTTTTTTCGAAAATAACAAAAAATAAAAAGCTTAAACATAAAATAAAATTACCTAATCTAAGCAACAAGATAAACCGTCAGTTGTCCACACTCGAACAATCCTCGGCAACGGCGCCAAAAACTTGGTGCACAAAAATCGTGATTCACACTTTTAACATATCCGCACAACTAACCAGTAAGTGCATTGGGTCATCCAAGTAATAAACCTTATGTGAGTAAGGGTCGATCCCACGGAAATTGTCGGCTTGAAGCAAGCTATGGTCATCCTTGTAAATCTTAGTCAGGCGGATTCTAATGGTTATGAGGTTTTAATAATTAAAATATAAATAAAACATAAAATAAAATAAAGTTACTTATGTAATTCATTGGTGGAAATTTCAGATAAGCGTTTGGAGATGCTTTGTTGCTTCTGAACCTCTGCTTTCCTATTGCCTTCTTCAAACCATGCGTTACTTCCTTCCATGGCAAGTTGTAAGATCCTCTCAGTGAAAATGGTCTTCTACGGTTTCTGCACGGCTAATCAACTGTCGAATTTCTCATCTCGGATGAAAAATACCAAGTACAGCTACCGCATGGCTAATCATCTGTCGGTTCCCGCTAGCGTCGGAATAGAATCCATTGATCCTTTTGCACACTGTCACTTGCGCAAAACATTCACAGGTTTGAAGCTCGTTATAGTCATCCCTTCCCAGATCCTACTCGGAATACCACAGACAAGGTTTAGACTTTCCGGATCCCAAGAATGCTATCAATGTTTCTAGCCTATACCACGAAGATACTAATCTCACGGACTCGGTCCGTGTATTAGATATCCAAGAGAATATACTCCAGCTGTTATCCAATGACTACGTTGAACATCATGTAGACCGCTTTGTGGTTGTCAGGCACGCGGATCTTGGCTAAGCGAGTAACGAAGATTGGGTGATTGTCACGGGTCACCCCTTCATTCTGACTTAACTAAATTAAGTACGAGAGTATATCTTGGAGAAGAAATAGGCGTGAATTGAATAGAACAGCAGAGCTCCACACCTTAATCTATGGGGTGTAGAAACTCTGATGCACATAAACTAGTTATGCTACGATTTAGGAAATTGCACGATCGGCAAAATTCCTTCCGGCAAGTGCACCGGTTATCGTCAAGTAAAAACTCACAATAGAGTGAGGTCGAATCCCACAAGGATTGGTTGAGTGAGCAATTCGGATTAGAAGTGTGTTCTAGTTGAGCGGAATCAAGATTGAGATGAGAATTTGCGGAATGTAAAGTTGGCGGGAAAAGTAAATGACAAGAAATTAAAATGGCGGAATCTTAAATTGCATGAATTAAAGAGCAGAAACTAAATTGCTGAAATTAAAGGGAATGGGGGTGATTGCATGAATTTAATTGCAGGATGTAAAGAGAAAGTGGAAATCAGAATTTGGGGGATTCATTGGGTTAAAGGAGATATTGAGATCTCCGAATCAAAACATGTTTATCTCTTCCTCAAGCAATGCATTCATTGAATTTTGCTTGGCAATCTTATATGATTGGATCCCAATCCCTTGGCTCACCAATTCTCTCTAAAAATGAACAAATTCCCAATCCCTTGGTTTAAATGTTCATAAGAAGAGATGATGCTCTATCACTGATTATACCACACAATTTCATGAACCACAATTTGGTAGGATTACATGTCACAATATCCATCCAAACCCCAATCCAATTCATTGTGAGAAAGCTTCTCTAGCATGAATCCTCCATTCCTTTCCCAAGGTTCCGAAGGATTCCAATTATGGGTAGTTTCTTTCCCAAGACAACTACCCAATGGAATTAGATCGAGAAGCTTTCTAACAAAATTCAAGAGAAAAGATTGAAGAAGAAGATAAACTATTATTGATTCATTGAATTACAATAGAGCTCCCTAACCCAATGAAAGGGGGTTTAGTGAGTCATAGCTCTGAATTCAATTACAAAGAAATGAAAACTAGCTCCTGAAAAGTCTTGCTCCAACTTAAATTCTATCCTATTTATACACTTTCTATATTGAGCTTCTGTTGAGTTTCTTGGGCTTTGAGGCCTCTCCATGCTTTCCTTTTGCCTTGGGTTTATGATCCATAATCTTGATGAGGCTGTTGATCCAAATCCTGTAACATTTATTGAGCCAACTTAGTGATAATCAAATAATGACACATGACTCAATAAATTGAGATTTCAAACTCATCAATCCTTCAGGCCCAAACCCATAAACCATGATATTCAATTGGGTTTCATACCAAAGTAAGTTTAAGTTAATATTTGTGCTCAAAGACTAACTTAAATCACAATATTTTTGGCCCAGAAACCTTTTCCAAGAGTGGCGTTTAAGTTGCAGTTTAAGCTTAAACTGCAGCTTAAACGCCAGACACTTCCAGTGAGGCCTTTTGTAGAAGCACGTTTAAGCTTCAGTTTAAGGTTAAACTGAAGCTTAAACGTGGAAATGGAAGAAGGTAGCCCTGGAGAGTAATGTAGTCGAACACGTTTAAGCTTCAGTTTAAGGTTAAACTGAAGCTTAAACGTGGATAAAGGAAGGGCAGCCCTGGAGGTCGAACACGTTTAACCTCCAGTTTAAGGTTAAACTGGAGGTTAAACATGGAAAAGGAAGGAGGCATCCTGGAGGTCGAACACGTTTAACCTCCAGTTTGAGGTCAAACTGGAGGTTAAACGTGGAAGCTTAGAATGGTCGCCCTGGAGGTGTCGAACACGTTTAACCTCCAGTTTGAGGTCTAACTGGAGGTTAAACGTGGAAATGGAGAAAGCAACCCTGGAGGAAAGTTCTTGGTCGAACACGTTTAAGCTCCAGTTTGAGGTCAAACTGGAGCTTAAACGTGGAAATGGCTCCCTGGTGCTCTTCCCACTCCTGGCGTTTAACCTCCAGTTTGAGGTCAAACTGGAGGTTAAACGTGGAACTCCTCCCTGGGTGGCATACTCATTCTGGCGTTTAACCTCCAGTTTGAGGTCAAACTGGAGGTTAAACTTCATTTCCAGCATTTCTTATCCTTCATGATTTTTGGCGTTTAAGCTCCAGTTTAGGCTTAAACTGGAACTTAAACTCCACATGTGATATTCAAGCTTCCTTTATTGATTTTGTTGCTTCCTTGCCTAGCCTCTTCTTCCCTGAAATCATCCAAACAATTGCATCAAAGTCTTGCAAAATTTCATGAGAAATCTTCCATTCATAGCATTCAAGTAATATAACTAAAAACTCATGGAATTTGCATCAAAATCATACTGTTTGGATGGTTCATTGCTTTGTTACTCTTTTAACCCTTCTTGGTTACTTAAAGCTCAAGAAAATGCATAAAACAACTAAAACTAACAGAAAAATGCTAGTGAAACTAGCCTATGATGCCTTGGCATCACAACACCAAACTTAATACTTGCTTGTCCCTAAGCAAGTCTTGAATTATTTGAGAAGAAAGTATGAAACAGAAAGCAATTACATTGGCTATATTAGCAAGCATTTGAAGTTCCTCAGAAGGGTTTTATGCAGAAAGTTGCAGCATCACTTTTTCATACTTATCAGGTAAGATTATCACTTTTTCATTGCATCCATCAAACACTGCTATGGCCTCTTGTTATTTTTATGTCTTTGGCACTTTTCTCTTCTTTGTTTTTCTTTTCTTTTTCTTAGAGCTTCCTTTGCTCCTTGTTTGCTTAGTGTCATGTGTTGCACAAGCCTTTGGCATTTTCTTTTTCTTATCAGTGCACTACACATATCCACTTTAGGCATTTTAGTTCACATTTCTTCTTGAGACATTGGTGCCCAGCACCTCTTTGTGTGACTAAATGTTTTGTATTTAGGTTTCTCTTGATAATGGACTTTTGGTTGATAATCCCGGGTTAGTTAACCCAAGTTACCAAGTGTTGAAACACTCCTCAGAACCTATTCATCCAAGCATATCCTTAATACATAAACACCACAGGCATTTGTCTCAGAAGATCAAACCATTGGTGCCTAGCTTATTTTCTCAATTTTCTTGCTTTTTGGTTGCCCTTTTTCAGTGGCTTTTTCTTCTTCTTTTTCTTTCTTTTTCATGGCCAAAGACATTTATTCATCAAGATCCATAGACAGTTTTCAATTTCTACACAAAGAATGATAATTCTACACTCTAATTCCAGTGATCTGACTAAACAATCAAGCATGCATACCACCACTTAATTCTACTTGATTTGTCACTAATTTAGCCAAGTTACTTTTGTTCAACTTTTCTTTTATTTTTTTGGAAACAGAACAAGCATGGCAAGCACTTGTTTAAGAAGGTGAAGTTATATCCAAACATCTAGGCATTCACTTTATTCAAAGCAATAAACAGACACTCATACTAAAAAACAAAAGACTCATACTAAAAAAAAAAGACTCCACATAACACTTAAATGACTTATGATGAAAACAAGTTCATAAAGACAATTCACCAATTATCATTTGATTATTAAGGAACGAGACCACCTCTTATTTATTGCTTGGTTCTTCTTAATTCTTGGGATCCTGCTTCTTCTTGCTTCCTGCCTCTTTTTGACCACTTGTGCTTCCTTTGTCTTTTCTTATGAGCTTTTTCCAGAATCCAGCCTTTTTCATCGTTTCTTCCACTCCTTTTTCAAGGATCATTGCCTTGTTTATTTCTCCTTCTTTCCTCCCTTTGAAATACTCATCATAAGCTGGGAATGCTGGGTCCATCTTGTGTAGATGTTCCCCTATGTAGTTAAGCTTGATTTGCGAACTGATGTTGTAATCAGCTTGGACTGAGTATCTTGCATTCTGTAAAGTGGTGGCTTCCTTGATTGCAAAGACATTGGCATCTTGGTGTTGGCATATGTGGCTGAAGGATTCCTGTAAGTGTAAATTCTGTTCTCTTTGCAGATCCAAGAATCTTGATTCAAAGTTCCTTTGCATATCCATCATTTTTAGATGAAAGTCCTCTTGTCTCTCCTGAGACCTCATGTATTGTTGAGACATTCCTTCCATGATTTCCTGCATTCTGCTCATATCCATGGGGTCTCTGGGAATTCGTTGTCTTCTTTCAGGAGTTGCTTGCTCTTCTTGCTCTTCTTCTCTGTCTTCTCCTTCCTGTCTTTCTTGTTCTGCTTCTTGCTCGGCTTCCACTTGTTGCCCTTCTTCATTTCTTCTTCTTGTATGTCTTGGAGGAGTTGGGCCAAGAGTCATTCTGTGCGCAGTTATGGCCAATCCAGGATATAGCCAATTAGGTCTTTCATCCTCAAGTGGTACTTGGGCATCGATGCATAGTCTAATGATAGTGCTAGGGAAGTGGAGCCAGGATTCAGGGTCACTTTTCTCACTAAACTCTTGTATCTGTTCAGCAATGAGTTTATGAACTTTGATCTCCCCTCCCACCATAATGCAATGTAGCAAGATGGCTCTTTTAGGGACTATTTCTGAAGAGTTTGCAGTGGGTAGGATGGATCTCCTAACTATTGCATACCACCCTTTAGCTTCAGGTGTTAGGTCTCCCCTTCTCAAGACTCTTGGAGCCCCTCTTGTTTTTCTCACCCATTCAGCTCGGATGGCACAAAGGTCCTCAGCAATAGTTGCATAGTCAGGTTCTCCTATCATCCTTTCTTCATAACTTGCTTGGCTGAAATGTATGTTTTTCAGGCCAAGAGTTTTCATGATTGCTTTGGGACTGAAGTCAACTTCCACCCCTCTCACATAGCTTTTGTATGTGGGTTTCTTGGTTGGATCCTCCCTTACTGCATTTGCATAAAACTCTTTCACCAGGTTGATGTTGATTTTAGTGATTGGCTTAGTCAGGAGCTCCCACTTCCTCTTTTTGATCTTTTCCCAAACACCTGGGAACTCATCCTTTTCAAGGTTAAAGGGAACCTCAGCTAGTACCGTTTTAGGTCTCATCCATTCGGCTTGAATCTCATGGAAAACTGATCTGTATCTCCATGCATCGAATTCCCTGTTTTCCTCCATTGGCTGCTTGTCTTTTCTTCTTTTGTGGCTAGATGAAGCTGCCATTGGTTCTTTAGTTTTGGTAAGTGACAAGCTAAAGTTGACAAGGTGAAGCAAGAAGTGTTGTTGGAAGTGTGGTGAGGTTGTTTTCGGCAAGAGATAGTTATGCTATGATGAAGGAAAATGTGTATGAAGGAGAATTGGTGGTGTGGGGCTCGTTCCCCAAGTGGTTCTTTATAGTGCCCATAAGTGAAAAATGGACGGCTAGGGTGGTTTGTGAAGGGTGGCTTGATGGTAAATATATGAATTATGGAGAAGGACAAATTGCTTTTCATTTTCTTGGAAGTATTCTGGGTCCATTAGGTTGTACATGTACCAATCTTTTCTTGCAGAACTTCCTTTTCCCATGTGTTAGCTTCAAAGACTTGTGAACTTTCTTTTTGACCAAGCACGTACCTTCCCTTGTCTTTTTCCTCCATTTTTGTCTTTTCTTTTGTACCTGCACAAACAAACAAATTTGCTATCATTTTTCGGTCCATGTGAATTATGAATAGTATTTGCACATGTAAATCAATGCTTGTCTTTATGAGCTTATAGCCGTGACTTCTACATGTATGCACACTTATTATTTGGACACCAAACTTAGTGTTTGGTCAAGTCTCCTGATGACATGAAATCCATATTGGTTGTCCTTAATGAGTGTGCATAATTCTAATAAATCATAGTCACCTTGGCTCTTTGATTCTAAACACAGTTACTACCCTAAGTAATTGAAACCAAAGTATTAAAACATGTGAATGGTATACTTGTCATGAATTTTGAAATCCAGAGGAACTTCTTGCTTTTCATAAACTGTGTTCAAAAAGAACACCAAACTTAATGTTTGGTTGTGCACCTTGAATGAAAGATGGAATTCAATTTGAGTAAGATTTGGGAGTGCCATCAGGCACACCAAACTTAGAGACCAATTGTAATTTACATGCAAGGTTTAGTGCACTTAATCAATAGTTGTCCTGAGGATTGAAGTTCATGCATAAGAAACCATGCTTTATTAGATGTAAAGCAAAGCACTAAAGATTAAGGATACTAAAAAAAACATGGGTTGCCTCCCATGAAGCGCTTCTTTAACGTCACTAGCTTGACGGTTGTCCCTTGTTAGGGTGGATTGTAGTGCTTGACGTCTTCTCCTCTCACTATGAAAACGTCCCCACTTGATTCATTCATGACCTCTAAATGTTCCATAGAAAGAACTTTCCTGATTGTGAACACTTGAGGGAGCTGGGAAGGAATGGTTTTGAGGCCAGGTGGGATTGGCAGATAATGACTTGATATCACGTTATCTCCCGGAGAAAAACCTTCAGTGGGAATTTTCTTGTTTCTCCATCCTCTTGGCAATCTCCCTATCACTCTTCCCTTTCTCTTGAGGATTTCTTCATTGACCCTTATGTCAGGAGGATCCTTCTGATCTGTTTCCACTGATTCTTGTGGCTCTAACTCTTGCAACTCTTGTTTGCCTTCCAAGGACTGTTTTAGAGTTTCAGCTGCTGGATTACTTTCCTCCAAACACAGATGGCTACTATCATCCTTAGGCTTTTCAGGTTCTGGTTCAGGCTCAGATGCAGGTTTGAAAACTTTGAAAATGAGCTGTTCATCATGTATTCTCAGAATTAGCTCTCCTTGTTCTACATCTATGAGCGCTCTAGTAGTGGCTAGAAATGGTCTGCCCAGAATGATAGGGTGTAAGTAGCTTTCCTCCATGTCCACAATGACAAAGTCTGTGGGGAAGTAATAATCCCCCACTTTCACCAGCACATTTTCAACTACCCCTTCAGCTTGCTTCTGAGTTTTGTCAGCCAGTTGTATGATTACATCAGTGGATCTCACTTCATTCAGTTGTAGCCTCTTCATAAGAGTTAGAGGCATCACATTTATGCTCGCTCCTAGATCACAGAATCCTCTGTCAATTTTTGTTTCCCCTATGATGCAAGGGATATGAAAACTTCCTGGGTCCGTTTTCTTAGAGAGTGTGTCCTTCTTGATGAGAGCACTGCATTCTTTGTTCATTATTACCGTTTGTCCTCCCTTCAAAACTCTTTTCTTGCTCAACAATTCCTTTAAATACTTGATGTGTGTAGGCATTTGTTGGAGAATCTCAAGAAAGGGGATATTGATATGGAGAGAGTTAAATGTCTCCAAAAACCTTGAATATGTTTTCCCTTTTTCACCTCCTCCTAACCTCTGAGGAAATGGTGCTTTTGGTTGGTATGTTTCCATTGTGCCCTTTTGCAGTTCCTTGGCTTGCTCAGTTTCACTTTCCTGCTTAGCTTCCTCCACACCTTCCTTCAAGATTTCTGGCTCCTGTTCTGAGGGCCTGATTCCTTCTTCTTCTAAGACTTCCTTCAATATGGTGATGGCCTTGCATTCTTCCCATCTTACTCTCTTTTGTTCCCCTTTAGGATTCTTTTCTGTGTCACTAGGGAACACTGCAGTTGATTTGGGGGCCTGTCGAGATAGCTCTCCTACTTGAGATTCCATCCTCTTGAGTTTTTCACCATGGTTTCTTAAGGTAGTTCTCACATCATCCCTGAAGCTTTTCAATTCAATTATGTCTTGACTCATGGTTGCCATCATTCCTTCAATCCGGTTTAATTGATCTTGAAATTGTTGGTTCGGATTAGGTTGGGTAGGTTGATTATTTTGGCCATGATATGGTGGTTGAGGGTAAGTGTTTTGTGTGGCTTGGTATGATCTTTGGTTGGAGTTTTGGTATGTGGAATTGTTATGTTGGTTGTGGTTGTAAGGTTTGTGGTTTTGTGGTTGGGTTTGTTGGTTTCCCCACCCAAAGTTTGGGTGGTTTTTCCAGCCTGGGTTGTAAGTGTTGGAATGTGGATCATATGATTGCCTTTGTTGGTTTCCCACATAATTGGCCTCATCCCAATCACTTCCTTCAATGCTTACTTCCTCTTGATCTTGTGTGTGTATTGCAGCCACTTGCTTTGTTTCTAATTGCCTGGTAAGCTCTGCTAGTTGCTTGGCAAACACCTTGGTTTGGGCTAGAATTGTATCAACATGGTTCAGCTCCATGACTCCCTTAGTGTTGTGCCTTTCTGATACATAGTAGTACTCATTCTCAGCTACTGTCTCAATCACTTTAATGGCCTCTTCCACAGTCTTTTTCCTGTTCAATGAACCTCCTGATGAATGGTCTACAGCCTTCCTTGATTCATAAGAGAGTCCATCATAGAAAATATGCAATTGCACCCAATCATGGAACATGTCTGGTGGGCATTTCCTTGTCAAGTCCTTGAATCTCTCCCATGCCTCGTAGAGAGTTTCACCATCTTGTTGTCTAAAAGTTTGAACCTCAGATCGAAGCCTATTGACCTTTTGTGGGGGGTAGAAACGTGCCAGAAACTTGCTTTCCACCTCATCCCATGTTGTTAGACTCCCCCTTGGGAATGATTCCAGCCACTTAGCTGCTTTGTCCCTAAGTGAAAATGGGAACAAAAGCAGTTTATAGGCATCTTCCTGGACTCCATTGGACTTCACAGTGTCACAAATTCTCAGGAATTTTGTGAGATGTTGGTTGGGATCTTCATTAGCACTTCCACCAAATGAACAATGATTCTCCACAAGTGATATTAGCTGTGGTTTGAGTTCAAAGTTGTTGGCCTGAATGGGTGGTTTCTGGATGCTGCTACCACAATTCCCAGAGGTTGGGTTTATGTATGAACTAAGAACCCTCCTCTCAGGAATGGCATTGTTTCCATCAGCTCTCTCATGGTTGTGAACTTCTCTATCCATGTTGAGATCTAAAGCTTCCTCAAAATTGTCCTCAGATTCTCCTTCAGATTCCTCTTCTCCCACTACTCTCTTCCCTCTTGCTTCCCTTCTCAGTCTATGAAGGGTCCTCTCTGGTTCGGTATATGGAGGAGTTGATGTCTCTCCTCTCCTACCTGTCATACAAGAACACAGCACAGGCACAAACAAGTGAAATACTCTTGGTTAATGGAAGAGTATGGTTAGAGCAACTGAGGAATTAATTCAAACAGTTAGTGAGTCAGTGAGTTAGTTGCTTGAATTTAAAGGCATAAAGAAAGAAAGCATGTAACCGAGCGCAGAAATTAAAATTCAACAAGTAACTTGTACTGAATTAATCAAAACAAAAAAAAAAAATGCTCAATCTAGTTAACTTCCAATTTGAGAATTGTCAATCGAAAACCAATCCCCGGCAACGGCGCCATAAACTTGATGCACATAAACTAGTTATGCTACGATTTAGGAAATTGCACGATCGGCAAAATTCCTTCCGGCAAGTGCACCGGTTATCGTCAAGTAAAAACTCACAATAGAGTGAGGTCGAATCCCACAAGGATTGGTTGAGTGAGCAATTCGGATTAGAAGTGTGTTCTAGTTGAGCGGAATCAAGATTGAGATGAGAATTTGCGGAATGTAAAGTTGGCGGGAAAAGTAAATGACAAGAAATTAAAATGGCGGAATCTTAAATTGCATGAATTAAAGAGCAGAAACTAAATTGCTGAAATTAAAGGGAATGGGGGTGATTGCATGAATTTAATTGCAGGATGTAAAGAGAAAGTGGAAATCAGAATTTGGGGGATTCATTGGGTTAAAGGAGATATTGAGATCTCCGAATCAAAACATGTTTATCTCTTCCTCAAGCAATGCATTCATTGAATTTTGCTTGGCAATCTTATATGATTGGATCCCAATCCCTTGGCTCACCAATTCTCTCTAAAAATGAACAAATTCCCAATCCCTTGGTTTAAATGTTCATAAGAAGAGATGATGCTCTATCACTGATTATACCACACAATTTCATGAACCACAATTTGGTAGGATTACATGTCACAATATCCATCCAAACCCCAATCCAATTCATTGTGAGAAAGCTTCTCTAGCATGAATCCTCCATTCCTTTCCCAAGGTTCCGAAGGATTCCAATTATGGGTAGTTTCTTTCCCAAGACAACTACCCAATGGAATTAGATCGAGAAGCTTTCTAACAAAATTCAAGAGAAAAGATTGAAGAAGAAGATAAACTATTATTGATTCATTGAATTACAATAGAGCTCCCTAACCCAATGAAAGGGGGTTTAGTGAGTCATAGCTCTGAATTCAATTACAAAGAAATGAAAACTAGCTCCTGAAAAGTCTTGCTCCAACTTAAATTCTATCCTATTTATACACTTTCTATATTGAGCTTCTGTTGAGTTTCTTGGGCTTTGAGGCCTCTCCATGCTTTCCTTTTGCCTTGGGTTTATGATCCATAATCTTGATGAGGCTGTTGATCCAAATCCTGTAACATTTATTGAGCCAACTTAGTGATAATCAAATAATGACACATGACTCAATAAATTGAGATTTCAAACTCATCAATCCTTCAGGCCCAAACCCATAAACCATGATATTCAATTGGGTTTCATACCAAAGTAAGTTTAAGTTAATATTTGTGCTCAAAGACTAACTTAAATCACAATATTTTTGGCCCAGAAACCTTTTCCAAGAGTGGCGTTTAAGTTGCAGTTTAAGCTTAAACTGCAGCTTAAACGCCAGACACTTCCAGTGAGGCCTTTTGTAGAAGCACGTTTAAGCTTCAGTTTAAGGTTAAACTGAAGCTTAAACGTGGAAATGGAAGAAGGTAGCCCTGGAGAGTAATGTAGTCGAACACGTTTAAGCTTCAGTTTAAGGTTAAACTGAAGCTTAAACGTGGATAAAGGAAGGGCAGCCCTGGAGGTCGAACACGTTTAACCTCCAGTTTAAGGTTAAACTGGAGGTTAAACGTGGAAAAGGAAGGAGGCATCCTGGAGGTCGAACACGTTTAACCTCCAGTTTGAGGTCAAACTGGAGGTTAAACGTGGAAGCTTAGAATGGTCGCCCTGGAGGTGTCGAACACGTTTAACCTCCAGTTTGAGGTCTAACTGGAGGTTAAACGTGGAAATGGAGAAAGCAACCCTGGAGGAAAGTTCTTGGTCGAACACGTTTAAGCTCCAGTTTGAGGTCAAACTGGAGCTTAAACGTGGAAATGGCTCCCTGGTGCTCTTCCCACTCCTGGCGTTTAACCTCCAGTTTGAGGTCAAACTGGAGGTTAAACGTGGAACTCCTCCCTGGGTGGCATACTCATTCTGGCGTTTAACCTCCAGTTTGAGGTCAAACTGGAGGTTAAACTTCATTTCCAGCATTTCTTATCCTTCATGATTTTTGGCGTTTAAGCTCCAGTTTAGGCTTAAACTGGAACTTAAACTCCACATGTGATATTCAAGCTTCCTTTATTGATTTTGTTGCTTCCTTGCCTAGCCTCTTCTTCCCTGAAATCATCCAAACAATTGCATCAAAGTCTTGCAAAATTTCATGAGAAATCTTCCATTCATAGCATTCAAGTAATATAACTAAAAACTCATGGAATTTGCATCAAAATCATACTGTTTGGATGGTTCATTGCTTTGTTACTCTTTTAACCCTTCTTGGTTACTTAAAGCTCAAGAAAATGCATAAAACAACTAAAACTAACAGAAAAATGCTAGTGAAACTAGCCTATGATGCCTTGGCATCAAACTCCACCGTAGAAAATTCATAAGTGAAAAAGGTCTAGGCCTGGCCGTGAGGCCAGCCCCCAAAATGTGTACAATGGTCTATGATAGCATTCGATATAAAATAAATCTCTAAAAGTAGTTTTTATACTAAACTAGTAACCTAGGTTTACAGAAAATGAGTAACTAAGTGCAGATAGTGCAGAAATCCACTTCCAGGGCCCACTTGGTGTGTGCTTGGGCTGAGCCTTGAGCTTTACACATGCATAGACTGTTCTTGGAGTTAAACGCCAGCTTTGGTGCCAGTTTGGGCGTTTAACTCCAATTCTGGTGCCATTTTGGGCGTTTTACGCCAAGATGTTTTAGGCTGTCTTTAGATGCCAGTTTGAGCTATCAAATCTCGGGCAAAGTATGGACTATTATATATTGCTGGATAGCCCAGGATGTCTAATTTCCAATGCAATTGAGAGCGCGCCAATTGGGTTTCTATAGCTCTAGAAAACTCAATTCGAGTGTAGGAGGGTCAGAATCCAACAGCATCTGCAGTCCTTTTTCAGCCTCTGAATAAGATTTTTACTCAGGTCCCTCAATTTCAGCCAGAAAATACCTAAAATTACAGAAAAATACACAAACTCATAGTAAAGTCCAGAAATATGATTTTTGAATAAAAACTAATAAAAATATAATAAAAAGTAGCTAAAACATGCTAAAAACTATGTAAAAACAATGCCAAAAAGGGTATAAATTATCCGCTCATCAGGGTTACCTGAAACAGGGTGGTCGATCTCGGATGAGATCTTCTAGACTGATCGAGGTTACCTCGTCTGACTTGTTGGAATAGGAGGTGCTGCTAGTCCTCGTCACCGGAGGGGAGTGATACCTGCAAGAGACTCCGATGCTTAAGTCAGTACGGGCTTTAGGCAGGTTTTTAGTAGAATTGGAGTATGAGTTATACCTGGGTGCTCCAGTGTATTTATAGTAGTGTTTTTATGATCTTCCTTTGAGATAAGTATCTTATCTTATCTTTTGGGAACAAGATCTTTATCTTTTGCCCAACTGCCCTCTGGTAGGCGGTGGTTCCTTCACTCTGGGCCTTCTTGGGCCTCTGAGACGTTTGTCCGAGCTCTTTGCGAAGAGGTTGGTGATTGGCCAACCTTTCATGAGGTCGGTCCCATTGTCTTTATCCAACTCGGCCTTATAGCTCGGTCCGATGTATGAACAGTGCCCCTGCTCGAGCTTCGATCTTCCCATGAGGTTGTGCTTCCAGGCTTCGATCTTTGGGGAAGTCGTGCTCGATCATCGATCTAGTTGGTTATTGAGTAACTCCTCCTCGTGTGAGTCTGGCATTGCTTCTATTTTAATGTGAAGTGTTTTTAAAGGCGTGCTTTTGGAGTGCGTTTAACTTCCTTGGGAACGTGCGAGTGCTTTAAAAGCCCATTGATTAGGTTTTTTATTTGCTTTTTACCATTTCGTTTCCATCTTTACCTTTGTTTTGAAATCAAAGAAAAAGTTTTTTACTTTCTCAGCCTCTTTCTTTCCTCTGCTTCCTTGCCTTTTGCTTCTTTTGCAAAGATTTCTGTTCATCTGGTCCTTTCAATTTTTGCCCTAAGCCTCCCTTTTTCTTTCTAACGGTGCTTGTGGATTGCTAGTGCTCTCGCTGCTCAACTGTCGTTTCTGTTCTTTCCCCTTTCTACAGGTTGGTTCTCTTATTTCATACCTCTTTGTATTACTCTACTATTCTGCTTGGCTTCTGATGATTGTTGCATGCTTTGTTTCTTTGAAATCTTTTTATCTTTGTTGCTTCATTTTTGCGGAAATGTTGGTACTTGGGTGAACCGTTTGCATTTTTCTTTGGGTTTTGATGATGAGACTAGGGTTTTATTTTTGATTCCTTATGTTCCATCTTTGCTGTATCTGTGCTGGTGCCTCCAAAGGACGTTCCTAGGTATTGGTGATAATATTCTTATTTCTTGCAAACCTTGGGATACCCTTTTGTTTGCTATGTGCTTGCTTTACTTTTTTGTCCTTGTTTTGATCTTGTCCGAGTTGTTTGGTAGTGACACTTCTTATTTTCTTGCTGTAGGTGTAGTGTTCTATGTCTTCACATAGAAATATTGTTGAGATGTCTCTAAAGGTCCCAGCGGGTATGGCTAACTGGTTAGATTCCATAGTTTTAATGTGTGTTACTGTAGCCGACCCTGAGTACTGTGAGAAGCTTAGGACGTTTCATAGGAGATGGTGTCATCCGACCCTGAGGAGAGGGTTAGTTTCCCTCCCTTAGCTCGGGCAAAATGTCCTTTCTTCTACGCCTATGACTTTTTCTTTAGCCAACTAGGGATTACCCTTCCTTTTACTGCGTTTGAGACTGAGGTTTTGTGGAACTGTAATGTAGCCCCCTCACAGCTTCATCTAAACTCTTAGGCTTTTATGAAAATTTTCCAGTTATTGTGCCAAGAGCTGGGTGTCCGACCTACCTTGTCCCTTTTTCTTTACCTGTTTGTGCTGACCAAACCTGAGGTGGCCAAGAAGAAGGCTTCTTGGATCTCATTCCGAGCTACTAGTGCACGAAATCGTGATTGTTCATTCCTTGGTAACAGCACCAAAAACTTAATACGCACGTTCATAATCTTAGTTCTTTGTCACAACTTCGCACAACTAACCAGCAAGTGCACTGGGTCGTCCAAGTAATAAACCTTACGTGAGTAAGGGTCGATCCCACGGAGATTGTCAGTTTGAAGCAAGCTATGGTCACCTTGTAAATCTCAGTCAGGCGGATTCAATTGGTTATGGAGATTTGATAATTAAAATATAATTAAAATATAAAATAGGATAGAAATACTTATGTGATTCATTGGTGAGAATTTCAGATAAGCGTATGGAGATGCTTTTATTCCTTCTGAACCTCTGCTTTCCTACTGATTTCATCCAATCATTCATACTCCTTTCCATGGCAAGCTGTATATTAGACATCACCATTATCAATGGCTACATCCCGCCCTCTCAGTGAAAATGGTCCAAATGCGCTGTCACCGCACGGCTAATCATCTGTCGGTTCTCGATCATGCTAGAATAGGATTCAGTAATCCTTTTGCGTCTCTCAAGAATGGCCGCCAATAATTCTAGCCTATACCACGAAGACTCTGATCGTAGATCAGGAGGCTAAGAGATATGCATTCAAGCTTGCTTTCATGTAGAACGGGAGTGTTTGTCAGGCACGCGTTCATAACTGAGAATGGTGATGAGCGTCACATAATCATCACATTCATCATGTTCTTGTGTGCGAATGAATATCTTAGAGAAGAAATAGGCTTGAGTTGAATAGAAAAACAATAGTACTTTGCATTAATTCATGAGGAACAGCAGAGCTCCACACCTTAATCTATGGTGTGAAGAAACTCTACCGTTGAAAATACATAAGAACAAGGTCTAGGCATGGTGGTGCACAGAAATTGTGATTACACTTTGATTATGTAAAATTCATTGCTCTTTCTTTCCCTGGTAATGGCGCCAAAAACATGATGCCAATACCATGGTTCACAACTTCGCACAACTAACCAGCAAGTGCACTGGGTCGTCCAAGTAATACCTTACGTGAGTAAGGGTCGAATCCCACGGAGATTGTTGGTATGAAGCAAGCTATGGTCACCTTGTAAATCTCAGTCAGGCAGATATAAAATAGTAATGGGGTTTTCGAAAATAATACTAAAATAAGGATAGAAATACTTATGTAATTCATTGGTTAGAATTTCAGATAAGTGTGTAGAGATGCTTTCGTTCCTCTGAACCTCTACTTTCCTGCTATCCTTATCCAATCAATCTTACTCCTTTCTATGGCTGGCTTTATGTAAGGATGTCACCGGTGCCAATGGCTACTTTCGATCTCTCTCGGGAAAATGATCCAAATGCTCTGTCACAGCACGGCTAATCGTCTGGAGGCATCACCTTTGTCGTTGGTTGCATCCTATTCCTCCTTGTGAAAATGGTCCGATGCACTGTCACTGCATGGCTAATCATCTAGAGGTTCTCGATCATACTGGAATAGGATTTACTATCCTTTTGCGTCTGTCACTACGCCCAGCACTCGTGAGTTTGAAGCTCGTCACAGTCATTCAATCCCAGAATCCTACTCGGAATACCACATACAAGGTTTAGATTTTCCGGATTCTCATGAATGCCACCATCAATCTAGCTTATACCATGAAGATCCCAATATCTCGGACTCGGTCCCCTGTATTAGTAATCTAAGAGATACTCATTCAGTCTAATGTAGAACGGAAGTGGTTGTCAGGCACGCGTTCATAGGGAATGATGATGATTGTCACGTTCATCACATTCAGGTTGAAGTGCGAATGAATATCTTAGAAGCGGAATAAGTTGAATTGAATAGAAAACAGTAGTACTTTGCATTAATCCTTGAGGAACAGCAGAGCTCCACACCTTAATCTATGGAGTGCAGAAACTCTACCGTTGAAAATACATAAGTGATAATGGAGTTCATTGGTCTCGGCCCCAGAGGGGAACCGAGGTAACCAAGACTGCGAATACAATGATAAAAAGTTCTATTTATAATAAACTAGTCACTAGGGTTTACAGAAGTAAGTAATTGATGCATAAATCCACTTCTGGGGCCCACTTGGTGTGTTCTTGGGCTGAACTTGAAGTCTACACGTGGAGAGGTCATTCTTGGAGTTGAACACCAGCTTTTGTGCCAGTTTGGGTGTTGAACTCCACTTTGCAGCTTGTTTCTGGCGCTGGACGCCAGAATTGGGCAGAGAGCTGGCGTTGAACGCCAGTTTGCGTCGTCAAAACTTGGGCAAAGTATGGACTATTATACATTTCTGGAAAGCCCTGGATGTCTACTTTCCAACGCAATTGGAAGCGCACCATTTCGAGTTCTGTAGCTCCAGAAAATCTACTTTGAGTGCAGGGAGGTCAGAATCCAACAGCATCAGCAGTCCTTCTTCAACCTCTGAATCTGATTTTTGCTCAAGTCCCTCAATTTCAGCCAGAAAATACCTAAAATCACAGAAAAACACACAAACTCATAGTAAAGTCCAGAAATGTGAATTTAACATAAAAACTAATGAAAACATCCCTAAAAGTAACTAGATCCTACTAAAAACATACTAAAAACAATGCCAAAAAGTGTATAAATTATCCGCTCATCACATGGCCGAATGGCCAGCCCCCTAAACGTGATCTCAGAACATAAAATTAGTCAAAGACTAACCAGAGATGTAAATACAATAGTAAAAAGTCCTATTTATACTAAACTAGTTACTAGGGTTTACAGAAATGAGTAAATGATGCAGAAATCCAGTTCCGGGCCCACTTGATGTGTGCTTGGGCTGAGCGTTGAAGCTTTCACATATAGAGGTCTTCCTTGGAGTTGAAGGCCAGTTTGTAATTTGTTTCTGGCGTTTAACTCTGCTTTGCAACTTGTTTCTGGCGTTTAACGCCAGAATAGGGTAGAAAGCTGGCGTTAAACGCCAGTTTTCGTTGTCTAAACTTGGGCAAAGTATGGACTATTATATATTGCTGGAAAGCCCTGGATGGCTACTTTTCAACGCAATTGAGAGCACAATATTTGGGTTTCTATAGCTCCAGAAAATCTACTTTGAGTGCAGGGAGGTCAGAATCCAACAGCATCTGTAGTCCTTCTTCAGCCTCTGAATCAGATTTTGCTTAGGTCCCTCAATTTCAGCAAAAAAATACCTGAAATCATAGAAAAACACACAAACTCATAGTAAAATCTAGAAATGTGATTTTTAAATAAAAACTAATAAAAATATACTAAAAACTATGTAAAAACAATGCCAAAAAGCGTATAAATTATCCGCTCATCACAACACCAAACTTAAATTGTTGCTTGTCCCCAAGCAACTGAAAATCAAATAGGATAAAAAGAAGAGAATATACTATAAATTCCAAATATCAATGAAACTTAGCTCCAATTAGATGAGCGGGACTAGTAGCTTTTTGCCTCTGAACAGTTTTGGCATCTCACTTTATCCTTTGAAGTTTAGAATGATTGGCATCTATGGGAACTCAGAATTCAGATAGTGTTATTGATTCTCCTAGTTTAGTATGTTGATTCTTGAACACAGCTACTTTATGAGTCTTGGCCGTGGCCCTAAGCACTTTGTTTTCGAGTATTACCACTAGATACATAAATGCCACAGACACATAATTGGGTGAACCTTTTCAGATTGTGACTCAGCTTTGCTAAAGTCCCCAATTAGAGGTGTCCAGGGTTCTTAAGCACACTCTGTTTTTGCTTTGGACTTTGACTTTAACCGCTCAGTCTCAAGCTTTTCACTTGACACCTTCACGCCACAAGCACATGGTTAGGGACAACTTGGTTTAGCCACTTAGGCCAGGATTTTATTCCTTTGGGCCCTCCTATCCACTGATGCTCAAAGCCTTGTATCCTTTTTATTACCCTTGCCTTTTGGTTTTAAGGGCTATTGACTTTTTCTGCTTGCTTCTTTTTTTTTTCTTTCCCTTTTTTTTGCAAGCTTTTCTTTATTCACTGCTTTTTCTTGCTTCAAGAATCATTTTTATGATTTTTTTAGATCATCAAATAACATTTCTCCTTTTTCATCATTCTTTCAAGAGCCAACAATTTTAACATTCATAAACAACAAATTCAAAAGACATATGCACTGTTCAAGCATTCATTCAGAAAACAAAAAGTATTGTCAACACATCAAAATAATTAAACTAGTTTCAAGGATGAATTCGAAATCATGTACTTCTTGTTCTTTTGTGATTAAAAGCATTTTTCATTTAAGAGAGGTGATGGATTCATAGGACATTCATAGCTTTAAGACATAGACACTTAAACACTAATGATCATATAGTAAAGACATAAACATAAATAAAACATAAGGCTCAAGAACCAAAAAACAGGAAAATAAGAACAAGGAGATTAAGGAATGGGTCCACCTTAGTGAGGGTGGCGTCTTCCTCTTCTTGAAGAACCAATGGTGCTCTTGAGCTCCTCTATGTCTCTTCCTTGTCTTTGTTGCTCCTCCCTCATAGCTCTTTGATCTTCTCTAATCTCATGGAGAATGATAGAGTGCTCTTGGTGTTCCATCCTTAGTTGTCCCATGCTTGAACTTAATTCTCCTAGGGAGGTGTTGATTTGCTCCTAATAGTTTTATGGAGGGAAGTGCATCCCTTGAGGCATCTCAGGGATTTCATGGTGAGGAATTTCCTCATGCTCTTGTTGAGGTCCATGATCTCTTTTTTGCTCCATCTTTTTCTTAGTGATGGGCTTGTCCTCATCAATGAGGATATCTTCGTCTATGTCAATTCCAGCCGAATTACAGAGGTGGCAAATGAGGTGAGGAAAGGCTAACCTTGCCAAAGTGGAGGACTTGTCAGCCACCTTGTAGAGTTCTTGAGGTATAATCTCATGAACTTCCACTTCCTCCCCAATCATGATACTATGGATCATGATGGCCTGGTCTACAGTAACTTCAGACCGGTTGCTAGTAGGAATAATTGAGCGTTGGATGAACTCCAACCATCCTCTAGCTACAGGCTTAAGGTCTGGTCTTCTCAATTGAACCGACTTGCCTCTTGAGTCAACTTTCCATTGAGCTCCTTCCACACATATGTCCATGAGGGCTTGGTCCAACCTTTGATCAAAGTTGACCCTTCTAGTGTAAGGGCATGCGTTTTCTTGCATTATTGGCAAGTTGAACGCCAACCTTATATTTTCCGGACTGAAATCTAAGTATTTCCCCCGAACCATTGTAAGCCAGTTCTTTGGGTTTGGGTTCATACTTTGATCATGGTTCCTAGTGATCTATGCGTTTGCATATAACTCTTGAACCATTAAGATTCTGACTTGTTGAATAGGAATAGAGAAAACTTCCCATCCTCTTCTTCTAACCTCTTGTCGGATCTCTGAATACTCGCTCTTTTTGAGCTTAAAAGGGACCTCAGGGATCACTTTCTTCTTGGTCACAACTTCATAGAAGTGGTTTTGATGGACCTTTGAGATGAATCTCTCCATCTCCCATGACTCAGAGGTGGAAGCAATTGCCTTCCCTTTCCTCTTTCTTGAGGTTTCTCTGGCCTTAGGTGCCATTGATGGTTATGGAAAAATAAAAAGCAATACTTTTACCACACCAAACTTAAAAGGTTTGCTCGTCCTCGAGCAAAAGAAGAAAGAAAGTAGTAGAAGAAGAAGAAAATGGAGGAGATGGAGGGAGAGAGTGTATTCGGCCAAGGGGGAGAAGTGGTGGTTGTAATGTGTGAAAATGGAGTAGTGTTGAGGGGTTTATATAGGGGTGGGGTGGAGGGTAGGTTTCGGCCATTAGGGTTGGGTTTGGGAGGGAAAAGAATTTGAATTTTGGAGGTAGGTGGGGTTTATGGGGAAGAGTGGATGGATGTGAGTAGTTAAGGGTATTTAGGGAAAAGGTATGGGGTTGATTGGTGAAGGGTATTTGGGGAAGAGAGGTATGAAAAGGTGTGAAGAGGAGAGAAGAAGAGGTGGGTGATAAACCACTATTTTATGGTTTATATTATGTTTAATTATGTGGTTTATCATGATCCTTACCCACTTATTCACTAAATTAGCATGAATATTAGATTTCTTTCCGGAATTTATTACATGTTTGAAAACTGCTTCCTAGAGACTTTAATTATTTAATTTTAATTCTCCTTTATTCCATTCGATGCCGTGATCTGTGTGTTAAGTGTTTCAGATTTTATAGGGCATGAATGAGTTGGAGATTGGGAAGGAAGCTAGCAAAAATGGAAGAAACACAAGAATTTGAGGAGATAACCAGCGAGAAGTGATGCGGTCGCATGGCTCACGCGACCGCGCGAAGGAGAGCAAATCGCAGCGACGCGGCCGCATGGCTCACGCGTCCGCGCGGATTGGAAAGCCCAAGCGACGCGGTAGCATGGACGACGCGAACGCGTGGCGAGGAAAAGCGCAAGTGATGCGTCAGCATGGATGACGCGATCGCGTGACATGTGCGATCTGCATAATCTGCAGAATTCGCTGGGGGCGATTTTGGACCCTATTTCGACCCAGTTCTCGGCCCGAAACAGCAGACTAGAGTCAGAGAATATGCAGAAACAAACAACACATTCATTCAGAGACAGTTTTAGATCTAGTTTTACTCTCTTAGGTTTCTCTCTCTAGGTTTTAGAATTTTTAATTTTCAATTGATCTTAGCATTGTAACATTGAGAAGAGTTATTTCATCATCAAGACTTCGTCATTCTAGTTCGTTTTCTTAACTTGGTTTCATTCTTCCATGTTCTTTGTTTTGTTCAATTTTGTTATTTGAATACTTTTATGATTAATTAATGCAAGGATTATTTCTTTTTAATTCAATTTCAATTCCAATGATCATGTCTTCTTTTAATTCCCTTTCATGTGCTATGGATTTATTATTTACAATGCGTGAGTAGTTTCTTTACTTGACGGGGAGTTGATTAAAAGGAACTCTTGAGTCGGAAGGATTGAAAGAAAAATTTGTAATTGGGTTAAATGTTGGATCGCTATCCTGTCACCGACGCCAATCCCTTTGAACTAAGTGGGTTGCAACTTGTGAACAGATCTGGCATTCCAACTTGTTTGACTTTCCCTTACCTAGTAAAGGATCACCAAACAGAACAACGATTAATTATAAATTAATCTTACAATCACTCCATCAATAGTAGAAATTCCAACCAATTAACTCCCAGTCAAGGCTTTTACTCATATTAATTAAATTTCCTCAATTTAAATTCCAATTTACTTAACTCAACTTCTTTGAACATCTGATTAACAAGATAGCACACTTTTCTGCAACTCGTTGGGAGACGACATGGGACTTAAAACTCCCAGTAATTTTTAATTCAAACTCTCTGTGACATACTTCTAAATTGATAGGCAGATTTTCGGTGAGTTAAGAACTATACTTGCAACGTAACCATTTTAATGATTTTTAATTCACCAGCTTCTGCGTCTCATCAGTGGGATAGGTGGGGATTCTGTGGGGTCCACAGATCCAGAGGGGTCAAGGACTTAACATCCCTGCTCCATTTAGGCGTGCAAACACCCTTAGAATGCATGCCTAGCGTTAAACACCAGCTTGCTGCTTGTTCCTGGCATTTAACGCCAATTCCATGCTCTGTTCTGGCGTTAAACGTCAGTCTGGTTCTTGTTTCTGTCGTTTAACGCCAGCTTGATGCTTCTTTTCTGGTGTTAAACGCCAGTTTGATGCTTCTTACTGGCGTTTAAATGCTAGTAAGCTCTTCCTCCAGGGTGAGCTGTTTTTAATGCTGTTTTTTCATTCTGTTTTTGATTTTTCAGTTGTTTTTGTGACTTCACATGATCATCAACCTAAAGAAAACATAAAATAGCAATGGAAAATAAATAGATATAATTAAATAACATTGGGTTGCCTCACAACAAGCACTTCTTTAATGTCAATAGCTTGACAGTGAACTCTCATGGAGCCTCACAGATGTTCAAAGCATTGTTGGGACCTCCCAACACCAAACTTAGAGTTTGAATGTGGGGGTTCAACACCAAACTTAAAGTTTGGTTGTGGTCTCCCAACACCAAACTTAGAGTTTGACTGTGGGGGCTTTGGTTGACTCTGCAGTGAGAGAAGCTTTTCATGCTTCCTCTCCATGGTTACAGAAGGAGAACCTTGAGTCTTAAATACAAGGTAGTCCTTATTTAGTTGAAGGACCAACTCTCCTCTGTCCACATCAATCACAGCTTTTGCTATGGCTAGGAAGGGTCTTCCAAGGATGATGGATTCATCCCCATCCTTCCCAGTGTCTAGGATTATGAAATCAGCAGGGATGTTAAGGCCTTCAACCTTTACTAACAAGTCCTCTACTAATCTATAAGCCTGTTTCATTGATTTATCTGCCATCTCTAGTGAGATTCTTGTAGTTTGTACCTCATAGATTCCCAGTTTCTCTATTACAGAGAGTGGCATGAGGTTTATCCCTGACCCAAGGTCACACAGAGCCTTGTCAAAGGTCATGGTGCCTATGGTACAAGGTATGAAGAACTTTCCAGGATCCGGTTTCTTCTGAGGCAATGTCTGCCTTATCAATGCACTTAGTTCATTGGTGAACAAGGGGGGTTCATCCTCCCAAGTATCATTACCAAATAAACTGGCATTCAACTTCATGATGGCTCCTAGATATTTAGCAACCTGCTCTTCAATGGTGTCTTCATCCTCTTCAGAGGAAGAATAGTCATCAGAGCTCATGAATGGTAAAAGGAGGTTCAATGGAGTCTCTAAGGTCTCTAGATGAGCCTCAGATTCCTTGGATTCCTCAAAGGGAAACTCCTTATTGGTCAGTGAACGTCCCAGGAGGTCTTCCTCACTAGGATTCACGTCCTCCTCCTCCTTTCTGGGTTCGGCCACACCAAGTAAGGTTATGGCCTTGTACTCTCTTTTTTTATTCTCTTCTGTATTGCTTGGGAGAGTATTAGGAGGGGTTTCAGTGACTCTTTTACTCAGCTGGCCCACTTGTGCCTCCAAATTTCTAATGGAGGACCTTGTTTCATTCATGAAGCTTAGAGTGGCCTTAGATAGATCAAAGACTATATTTGCTAAGCTAGATGGATTTTGCTCAGAATTCTCTGTCTGTTGCTGAGAGGATGATGGAAAAGGCTTGCTATTGCTAAACATGTTTCTTCCACCATTATTAAAGCCTTGTTGAGGCTTTTTTTGATCCTTCCATGAGAAATTTGGATGATTTCTCCATGAGGGATTATAGGTGTTTTCATAGGGTTCTCCCATGTAATTCACCTCTACTATTGCAGGGTTCTCAGGATCATAAGCTTCTTCTTCAGAAGATGCTTCTTTAATACTATTAGATGCAGCTTGCAATCCATTCAGACTCTGAGAAATCATATTGACTTGCTGAGTCAATATTTTATTCTGAGCCAAAATGGCATTCAGAGTATCAATTTCAAGAACTCCCTTCCTTTGAGGCGTCCCATTACTCACAGGATTCCTTTTAGAAGTGTACATGAACTTGTTATTTGCAACCATGTCAATGAGTTCCTGAGCTTCTGCAGGCGTTTTCCTTAGGTGAATGGATCCACCTGTAGAATGGTCCAATGACATCTTTGATAATTCAGACAGACCATCATAGAATATATCCAGGATGGTCCATTCTGAAAGCATGTCAGAAGGACACTTTTTGGTCAGTTGCTTGTATCTCTCCCAAGCTTCATAGAGGGATTCACCTTCTTTCTGTTTGAAGGTTTGAACATCCACTATAAGCTTGCTAAGCTTTTGAGGAGGAAAGAACTTGGCTAAGAAAGCCGTGACCAGCTTATCCCAAGAGTTCAGACTATCTTTAGGTTGAGAGTCCAACCATATTCTAGCTCTGTCTCTTTGATGAGCGGATAATTTATACGCTTTTTGGCATTGTTTTTACATAGTTTTTAGTATGATTTAGTTAGTTTTTAGTATATTTTTATTAGTTTTTAAATAAAATTCACATTTCTGGACTTTACTATGAGTTTGTGTGTTTTTCTATGATTTCAGGTATTTTCTGGCTGAAATTGAGGGACTTGAGCAAAAATCAGATTCAGAGGTTGAAGAAGGACTGCAGATGCTGTTGGATTCTGACCTCCCTGCACTCAAAGTGGATTTTCTGAAGCTATAGAGCTTCAAATGGTACACTCTTAATTGCGTTGGAAAGTAGACATCCAGGGCTTTCCAGAAATATATAATAGTCCATACTTTGCCCAAGTTTAGATGACGCAAACTGGCGTTCAACGCCAGTTTCCTGCCCTATTCTAGAGTTAAACGCCAGAAACAGGTTGCAAAGTGGAGTTAAACGCCAGAAACAGGTTACAAACTGGCGTTCAACTCCAAGAGAAGCCTCTACACGTGTAAAGCTCAATGCTCAGCCTAAGCACACACCAAGTGGGCCCCAGAAGTGGATTTCTGCATCATTTACTTATCTCTGTAACCCTAGTAACTAGTTTAGCATAAATAGGACTTTTTACTATTGTATTCAGGGATCTTTGGACGTTTAGTTCTGAGATCATGGAGGCTGGCCTCTCGGCCATGCCTAGACCTTGTTCCTATGTATTTTCAACGGTAGAGTTTCTACACACCATATATTAAGGTGTGGAGCTCTGCTGTTCCTCGAGTATTAATGCTAAGTACTATTGTTTTTCTATTCAATTCAAGCTTATTCCTATTCTAAGATATTCATTCGCACCCAAGAACATGATGAATGTGATGATTATGTGACGCTCATCACCATTCTCACTTATGAACACGTGCCTGACAACCACTTCCGTTCTATATGAAGATGAGATAGAATGAGTATCTCTTAGATATCTAATACAGAGGACTGATGATGAGACGCAGAAGCTGGTGAATTAAAAATTATTAAAATGGTTACGTTGCAAGTATAGTTCTTAACTCACCGAAAATCTGCCTATCAATTTAGAAGTATGTCACAGAGAGTTTGAATTAAAAATTACTGGGAGTTTTAAGTCTCAGGTCGTCTCCCAACGAGTTGCAGAAAAGTGTGCTATCTTATTAATCAAATGTTCAAAGAAGTTGAGTTAAGTAAATTGGAATTTAAATTGAGGAAATTTAATTAATATGAGTAAAAGCCTTGACTGGGAGTTGATTGGTTGGAATTTCTACTATTGATGGAGTGATTGTAAGATTAATTTATAATTAATGGTTGTTCTGTTTGGTTATCCTTTACTAGGTAAGGGAAAGTCAAACAAGTTGGAATTCCAGATCTGTTCACAAGTTGCAACCCACTTAGTTCAAAGGGATTGGCGTTGGTGACAGGATAGCAATCCAACATTTAACCCAATTATAAATTTTTCCTTCAATCCTTCCAACTCAAGAGTTCCTTTTAATCAACTCCCCATCAAGTAAAGAAACTACTCACGCATTGTAAATAATAAATCCATAGCACATGAAAGGGAATTAAAAGAAGACATGATTATTGAAATTGAAATTGAATTAAAAAGAAATAATCCTTGCATTAATTAATCATAAAAGTATTCAAATAACAAAATTGAACAAAACAAAGAACATGGAAGAATGAAACCAAGTTAAGAAAACGAACTAGAATGACGAAGTCTTGATGATGAAATAACTCTTCTCAATGTTCCAATGCTAAGATCAATTGAAAATTAAAAATTCTAAAACCTAGAGAGAGAAACCTAAGAGAGTAAAACTAGATCTAAAACTGTCTCTCAATGAATGTGTTATTTGTTTCTGCATATTCTCTGACTCTAGTCTGTTGTTCCGGGCCGAGAACTGGGTCGAAATAGGGTCCAAAATCGCCCCTAGTGAATTCTGCAGATTATGCAGATCGCACATGTCACGCAATCGCGTCATCCATGCGGACGCGTCACTTGCACTTTTCCTCGCCACGCGTTCGTGTCGTCCACGCTACCGCGTCACTTAGGCTTTCCAATCCGCGCGGCCGCGTGAGCCATGCGGCCGCGTCGCTGCGATTTGCTCTCCTTCGCGCGGTCGCGTGAGCTATGCGACTGCGTCACTTCTCGCTGGTTATCTCCTCAAATTCTTGTGTTTCTTCCATTTTTGCTAGCTTCCTTCCCAATCTCCAACTCATTCATGCCCTATAAAATCTGAAACACTTAACACACAGATCACAGTATCGAATGGAATAAAGGAGAATTAAAATTAAATAATTAAAGTCTCTAGGAAGCAGTTTTCAAACATGTAATAAATTCCGGAAAGAAATCTAATATGCATGCTAATTTAATGAATAAGTGGGTAAGGATCATGATAAAACCACATAATTAAAGACAATATAAACCATAAAATAGTGGTTTATCAACCTCTCCACACTTAAACATTAGCATGTCCTCATGCTTAATTGAAGGAGATAAGGAAATAAGTATGAACATGTAGAAACTCAAGAAATGCAATGCAAACCTATATATATATATATATATATATATATATATATATATATATATATATATATATATAAATGCAATTATATGGTTCTTGGCTACTTGATCAAAAGTAAGTAAGCTCTTCAAAACAATTTCAAATCAAATTCCACTAATTCTATCATTATACAATAAAATGGATAAAAGTGCAAGAAGATAGCTCATGAAAGCAGGGAACATGAAAATTCAAGTATTTAACCCTCACTGATAATGTATGTACGCTCTAATCTCTAGTGTATAGGGTGATCACTCTATCCTTCTCTAATCATGCTTTCTAACTTTTGTTCTTCTCCTAACCAATCAACAACAGTTAATATACCAATGTAAACATGATGAGGTCTTTTCAAGGTTGTAATGGGGCTAAGGTAAAGGTAAGGATGTATGTATATATAAGGCTAAGTGAGATAACAAAGTGAATCTTTGATTAGTCTAAGATCTCACCCAATATATACATACATTATACAAGTTTAAAATGATACCTAGATACCCATAATTCCCACTTTTGTATGATTCCCATACTCATGTACCAAAATTTTCTTTTTAATTTATCACATGTGCATTGATTAACATTAACATTGGGGTAATTTTTTTTGTCTCCTTATTTATTTTATATATATATAAATTTTTTTTTAATTCATAAAAGCAAACATAACGTATCAATGCACATAGATTCTTCATTATTTTCTAATTTGGTTTTTCTTTTCATGAGTAGGTTCCCAAATTCTCAATATTCAAATAAATTAAATACATTCCCTTATTACCCAATGTTCCCACACTTTAGTTGATACACAATTTCTATCTTAAGCTAACCAAAGATTCACTTGGGATTTTTAATTTGTTTTTCTGCTTAAGGCTAGTAATGTGGTTATAGAACAAGAGGGGATTAAAAGCTCAAGGGGCTAACAAGGGTGATGTAAAAGGTAGGCTTATTTGGGATAAGTGAGTTAATAACAAATAATGGCCTCAATCATGTGCAAGCATGTGAATATAATAAATATTGGACATATAAGATAAAACAAAATATAGATTACAATCATAGAGAAGTAAACACACAAGAATGAAATAATTATGGTTAAATAATGTAACCATACATAAAGGCTCAAATCTTTCACAGGTTGTGTGTTCTTTAATTCAAATATCATGTTCCAAATACAACTCAAGCACATTTATCATAAAGAATTTTTGAAAAAATTAGTGAAATTTTGTTCCAAAGATAGATTTTTAAAAGAAATTTATTGTCTTTTCAATCAAGTAGAACATGCATGCAACTATCCTAACCTACGCAATTTATTCTATTCTATAAAGGAAAGAAAATTTAACTAAAATATCCTAATTATTGGTGCTAGCAAAGAGAAATTACCTCCGGAGGTCAGGTACTGACCGACCTCCCCACACTTAAGGCTTTGCACCATCCTCGGTGCCATCTGTCAGGAACAGGGGTGGGCTGGTAGCAGTATCTCCATCATCGGGACCGTCATGACTCCCTGTGCTAGTAAAGGAAGTGGAATCCGGGGTATCTGAGTCTCTGAAGTGTCCCTTGAGTAGCTCCTTGAGGTGTTTGAATTGGCGCTCGTTACGGCGCTCTCTCATCTTTGCGGCTCAACAAATGTGGCAATATTGGACGGGAGGATAAGAAGGTATTCATTGTTATAGTTCCTTTCTGCCAGGATAGGGAACATCTGCTCACAATAGCGATTGGAAAATCGCGCAGCGTCCTTTGCTGGAAAGGCTTTCTCCTTTTCATCAACCTTTATTATCCTCTTAACTCGTTTTGCTGAGGGCTTGACTGCAGTTGAAGAAGGCTCTGCCACTAATGCTCTTTTAGTTCCTCTTCTTGCTCGTGGTTTGGAATTTGCTTTCTCCTTTCCTTTCTTGGTGGCCATCTTGAAAGAAGGGAAGAAAAAGAAAATTAAATTTAAAGAGATATACAGCAAGGAAGGAAACGGAAAAGAGGGTGAATGATGCACAGCAAAATGTAGATGACATTAACACACGCTCTCAAGTGCATATGAAAAGCCAACAGTGGAAAATAACTGGTGCATACAAAGACAAGTGGCTGCAAGGCGTTTATTGGCATGCCGGAAAAGGGCATGAGTAGCATAGACCAAGCAATACTTTGTAACAAGCCAAAATGTTTGTATTGACAATAAAATTCAATTAATATAATAGTAAGGGAAAGTTGTGAAAAGCAATCATTGAATAGTATAGCATAGAGAAGTGCATAATGCCATATGAGCTTTTTCACAAACACATAGCATGCATGGTGAATAGGGTATAGAAAATATGAAGATAAATATGCAAGCAATCCCTTAAATAGGAGAAAAAAAATAAATGTCAAACAATTTGCAATAATCCATAAGCATATAATGAGGGATGATGACTCCAAAAAGTTTCTAGCACCATGTAAAAAGGAAAAGAAGGAGAAGAAAAATAAAATAAATAAAAAAATTGAAAAGAAAAAGAAAAGAAAAGGAAATAATAATATATATACATAAAATAATAAGAATGATAGAAAAGAGAAGAAGGGAGAAGAAGGTAAAACCTTGTTAATGGTGGTGAGAGAGATAGAGAGTGAAAGGTGAGATAGAAAGGGGAAGGGGGAAGGAAGAAATACGGAGGGAAAAGAAAAATTAGGATTGGGAGGGGGGGAAGATAAGGTATGTGGCAATTTTAGGTTGAGCTATGCAGCGCATGCGACGCGGCCGCGTGGGGCAAGCGTTCGCATGGGTGCACTTCCAGGTAAGGGGGGCGCGATCGCGTCGGTCACACGGTCGCGTGACCCATGTTACGCTGCTGGCGCGAGTGCAGCCTCGCTCCAGCACAACTCTCTGTTCAATTTATTTTAATTGCCAAAATTGGGTGACGCGATCGCGTAGGTCATGCGATCGCGTGAGTGTGCGTTATAAATGGGTGAGGCGGCCGCGTCGGCGACGCGGTCGCGTGACAAGGATTGTGCTTCCAGCACCAATCTAGCAGCACACTCGCACAGAATGTTACTGTGCACCCTTTTACGTGAAAAACTCAGGGCACGCGGCCGTGTGGGGCACGCGGTCGCGTGGGAGGCCATGATTCCTATGCGACGCGAACGCGTCAGGGACGCGGTTGCGTGGGTCGATTTGTGCCATTGGCACGCCTCCAGCCACGCTCCAGCGTAACTCTCTGTTCATTTATTTTTTTCTCCACCGCCCTTGCGACGCGGACGCGTCGCTGATGCGATCGCGTAGCGTGGTGAAAAACCCTTTTTTTTTTGCTTTAACGTCCGTAAGTTGGACGCTCCACTAGCTCAATCTGCTGCGATGTGGAGATCGTCCAAGCGGAAGATCTCAAGCTCCTTATTTTTCTGCATCTTCTCACCATGGTATAGCTTCAGGCGTTGTCCATTAACCTTAATAAGTTTAGAACTTGAAGGATGGCTTAGGTGATAAACTCCGTATGGTTCAGCCTTCTCTACTCTGTATGGACCTTCCCATTTTGATCTCAACTTACCGGGCATGAGCCTTAGTTGAGATTTGTAAAGGAGGACAAAATCTCCAGGTTGAAACTCTTTCTTCTTGATGTTTTGATCATGCACAACTTTCATCTTTTCCTTGTAAATTCTGGAATTCTCATAAGCTTCTAGGCGAAGGTTCTCCAGTTCCTGCAGTTGCAACTTTCTTTCAACTCCAGCATTCTCAATTCCCATGTTGCACTCCTTAACTGCCCAGAAGGCTCTGTGTTCTATTTCAACTGGGAGATGACAAGCTTTTCCGTAAACCAGGCGGAAGGGGCTCATCCTAATGGGTGTCTTGTATGCTGTTCTGTATGCCCACAGTGCATCTTGTAGCCTGGTGCTCCAGTCTTTTCTATGAGGCTTTACTATCTTTTGCAAGATACGCTTAATTTCTTGGTTTGACACGTCGGCTTGCCCATTAGTTTGGGGATGGTAAGCTGTTGCAACTTTATGGATTATCCCATGCTTCTTCATCAATCCTGTTAGTCTCCTGTTACAAAAATGGGTGCCTTGATTGCTCACGATCGCTCGTGGTGATCCAAAGCGACATATAATATGGTTTCTCACAAAGGAAACAACAGTGTTAGCATCATCAGTGCGGGTAGGAATTGCTTCCACCCATTTGGAAACATAATCCACAGCTAACAATATATAAAAATATCCATTAGAATTTGGAAATGGACCTATGAAGTCGATGCCCCAAACATCAAAAATTTCACAGAAGAGCATATATTGTTGAGGCATCTCATCCCTCCTGGATATATTACCAAATTTCTGGCATGGGGGGCAAGATTTACAAAACTCAGCAGCGTCTCTAAAAAGAGTAGGCCACCAGAATCCACAGTCTAAGATTTTTCTAGCTGTTCTTTGAGGGCCAAAATGTCCTCCACTCTCAGATGAGTGACAGGCCTCTAAAATGGACTGAAATTCTGATTGAGACACACAACGTCTAATTATCTGGTCAGCGCCACATCTCCATAAATATGGGTCATCCCATATATAATATTTAGACTCGCTTTTCAGCTTGTCTCTTTGATGTTTAGAAAAATGTGGAGGAAATGTGCGGCTAACTAAATAATTAGCGACAGGTGCATACCAAGGGACTACCTCAGATACTGCTTGCAGGTTGTCAAAAGGAAAATTATCATCTATGGGAGTAGAATCATCCTTAATATGTTCAAGGCGACTCAAGTGGTCTGCTACTAAATTCTGATTACCACTCCTATCCTTTATTTCTAAATCAAATTCTTGTAACAGCAGTATCCAACGTATAAGTCTTGGTTTGGATTCCTTTTTAGCTAATAGATACTTTAGAGCTGCATGATCCGAATACACTACTACTCTAGTACCAAGTAAATAAGCTCGGAATTTATCCAGAGCAAAAACAATAGCAAGAAGCTCTTTCTCAGTAGTAGTATAATTGGACTGGGCAGTGTCTAAAGTCTTAGACGCATAGGCAATAACAAAAGGATCCTTACCTTCACGCTGAGCCAGCGCTGCTCCTACTGCATGGTTGGAAGCATCGCACATGATTTCAAATGTCTGGCTCCAGTCTGGTCCTCTCACAATTGGGGCTCGAGTTAGAGCAGTCTTCAGCTTATCAAACGCTTGTTTACAATCCTCACTGAACTCAAACTCAATATCCTTCTGCAGTAATCTGGATAAGGGAAGTGCCACCTTACTAAAGTCCTTAATAAATCTCCTGTAGAAACCAACATGGCCAAGGAACGAACGGACTTCCCTCACAGAAGAGGGGTAAGGTAAACTAGAAATAACATTCACCTTTGCTGGGTCTATAGAAATGCCATTATTAGATACCACATGTCCTAATACAATCCCTTGTTTTACCATAAAGTGGCATTTTTCGAAATTCAATACAAGGTTTGTGTTAACACATCTATCTAATACTCTAGATAATCCCTCTAAGCAAAGGTTAAAAGAATCATCATAAACGCTAAAATCGTCCATAAAAACTTCCATACAGTCCTCAATAAGATCAGAGAAAAGACTCATCATGCACCTTTGGAAGGTAGCTGGTGCATTGCACAAGCCAAAGGGCATTCTCTTATAAGCATAAGTCCCAAAAGGACATGTAAAAGTAGTCTTTTCCTGATCCTCAGGGGCTATATGAATCTGGAAATAACCTGTGTAACCATCTAAAAAGCAATAATGTGATTTACCTGACAGGCGATCCAGCATTTGATCAATGAATGGAAGTGGGTAGTGATCCTTACGGGTAGCTTGGTTGAGACGCCTGTAATCAATGCAGACTCTCCAAGCATTCTGAATTCTAGTTGCTATGAGCTTTCCATGCTCACTCTTCACTGTAGTGACTCCAGATTTCTTGGGCACCACTTGTACTGGGCTTACCCATTCACTGTCTGAAATGGGATATATGATACCTGCTTCCAATAGTCTGGTCACTTCCTTTTTGACAACTTCCAAGATGGTGGGATTCAATCTTCTTTGTGGTTGATGGACAGGTCTTGCTCTCTCTTCTAAAAATATTCTGTGCTCGCATACTTGAGGGTTGATTCCCACTATGTCTGCCAAACTCCACCAATTGCCTTCTTATGCTTCCTCAGTACATCAAGTAACTGCCCTTCTTGTTGAGAAGTCAGTTCCCTTGCAATAATAACCGGAAGCTTCTGCTCATCCTCAAGATAAGCATATTTGAGATGTGGAGGGAGAGGTTTCAATTCTAACTTTTGATCATGGGTGGGCTCTGGATTATCTGGGGCTTGTGAAAATGGCGAAGTACCCCCATTGTCAGTTAAGAGGGTCCCCACACTTAGACCTTGTCCAGTGTGCCTCTCTTCAAACTCTTCCTTTTGAACTTCAGCCACACTTTCGTCTATGACATCACAATGGAAGATAGAACGATCTTCTGGGGGGTTGTCAATGACTCCATTCAGATTGAAGATTACTATGCGGCCATCTATTTCAAAGGATTATGTTCCTGAAAAAGCATCCAATTTGAATTTTGATGTCTTCAGGAATGGTCTTCCAAGTAGGATTGATGATGGCTTATCTGAATCATTGTGGAACATATCCAAGATATAAAAATCAGTGGGAAATGTGAGCCCTTTAATGTTCACCAAAACATCTTTAGCAACTCCAGCCACTGTAATAATGCTTTTATCTGCTAACACAAAATGAGCTGCCGACCTTTTTAGGGGAGAGAGCCTCAAAACATCATATATAGACAAAGGCATTATACTGACACATGCTCCTAAATCACACATGCAATCATAAATTACTACACCACCAATAGTACAACTAACTATGCAAGGACCTGGATCACTACATTTTTCAGGTAATCCTCCCATTAAAGCAGATATAGAACTACCTAAAGGAATAGTTTCTAATTCATGAATTTTGTCTTTATGGATACATAAGTCTTTTAGAAACTTTGCATATTTAGGTACCTGCTGAATAACATCAAAAAGGGGAACAGTTACCTCAACCTTTTTGAATATCTCTACCATTTTAGGATCGGGTTCCAGCTGCTTCCTGGGCTTTCTTGCAAGTTGTGGAAATGGAATAGGAGTAGTGTTTTCTGTGGTGCCTGCGCCTTTTGGTGCTTCCTCCTATGGTTGAGCTGTTTCTTCTTCAGTTGTGTTCTGTATATCCTCTTCCTCTTTAACATCTTCGATTTCTACCACCTCTTCAGCTGAGGCGTATTCTGGTGAGCTTGGTTCCTCCTGATTCCTCTCCTGCAGTGTGGTTCCGGACCTCAGGGTGATGGCATTAATGCCTCCCTTTGGATTGGGTAATGGTTGAGAGGGGATTCCAGTGGTGCTTGATGAGATATTTTGATGAGAAACGAATCTCTTCCAAAACATCACAAAACTAACCGGCAAGTGTACCGGGTCGTATCAAGTAATAAAAACTCACGGGAGTGAGGTCGATCCCACAGGGATTGAAGGATTGAGCAATTTTAGTTTAGTGGTTGATTTAGTCAAGCGGATCAAGTGTTGGTTGAGTGATTTTGTGACTTGCAGAATTAAATTGCATTGAAGTAAAGAGAACAAGAAATAAATTGCTGAAACTTAAAGAACAAGAAATTAAATGACAGAAACTTAAGATGCAAGAAATGTAAATTGCGGAATCTTAAAGTGCAAGGAATGTAAATTGCTTGAAATGTAAAGGGGATTGGGATGTGGATTTGCAGAAATTAAACGAGGAAAAATTAAATTGCATCAAACAGAAGAGGGAAAGGGAATTGGGATTGAACCGGATCTTGAAGCAGTAAAGTAAATGAACAGAAAAAGCAATAAACAGGGAATTGAAATGAGAAATTCAGATCTCAGGACCCAGAGACTAGAAAACCAAGTCTAGATCTCAATGCCTTCCTAGATCCAACAAGAACAATAGCAAGGAAATTGTAAATTGCAAAGAAAAGAGATGAAGATCAAGTAACAGAAACGGAAATGCTAATTCAATTAACAGTAAAGGAAACAGAGAGATCCAAGATTGAGATTGAAACAGAATTTTTTCAATTCTCCAATCCAAGATCCAAGACAAAAGTAAAATGGAATTGCAAGTAAAAGGAAACAAAGAAATTCAAGTTCAAAAGCTTCCCAAAAACTATTATGAAAATTCTAAAAGGAAAGCTCTCCAATAACTTGAATTCTATCCTATTTATACACTTTCCAAAATGATCTTCAAGCCTTGAGTTGGGCCTTTGTTCTTGGTGGAATTGGGTTGAAAGAGGCCTTGGTTGATTGCTCTTTGAAGATTGAAGAAGAACCGAAGTGAACCAATTGAACCGGAAATGAAGTTAGCCAAAGTTGGTCTCAACGTTAGGGTCAAAGTTAGGGGTCTAACTTTGACCCTAACTTTTCATATCAGCAAGCTAAATTCCCTGGTTTGAACGTTGGTGCCAACGTTAGGGGTCTAACTTTGACCCTAACGTTGGCAATGCTTGGTGCTAGTGGCGTCAACGTTAGCCTCCAAGTTAGGGGGCTAACGTTGGCGCAAACGTTGGCCTTCTCCCCCTTTATAACTCATATGCCAACGTTAGCCTCCAAGTTAGGGGGCTAACGTTGGCGCAAACGTTGGTGGCCCAGGGATGAAGTTTCTCTTGCCAACGTTAGCCTCCAAGTTAGGGGGCTAACGTTGGCTCAAACGTGGGAGCCCAGGGAGTACTTCATGCCCAACGTTAGCCTCCAAGTTAGGGGGCTAACGTTGGGGCTAACTTCATGCCTCCAAGTTCACTTTCACTTATCCCTTTCTTCACTTCTAGCCACTCCTCTTTGCTTCAACCTTTTTCCAAGCTTTCTTCACCTATCAAGAATCAACCAAACTCATCAAAGCTATGCTCAAAATCATGAGATATCCAATCTTTCATAATATGCAACAAATATAGCATAAAACCTCATGAAATGGCATGAATTCATATATGGTTGGTTCAATCAAGGGAAACATGAAAATCTACTCAATTAGCTTGCTTGTAGCTCAAGAAAGTGCATAATTCTAATGAAAACAAAAGAAAAAGACTAGCTAAAATAGGCTCGGATGACTTGTCATCACAACACCAAACTTAAAGCTTGCTTGTCCCCAAGCAAGAAATGAATTATTAAGAAGAAAGAATGAAATGGAAGAGGAAGTTCATGCTAGCAGAGTGTTATTGATAGTTCATGGGGTTTTATGTGGATATGCAAATGCTCACTTCTTATTGACTCCTAGGCCTAGAAAGTCTCCTTCAAGCTTCAAGTGATATACTGCTATGACCTCTCATTATTCCTTTATCCTTGGCTTTTACTTTATTCACAAGCTTTATTTGAGTGTCATGTGTAGCAAGTTCATTTTCTTTTCTTTCTACTTGACACATTATTCACCATAGACACTTGGCTCACATTCCTTCTTAAAACATTGATGCCCAGCACCTCTTTGGGCTACTAAATGCTTTGTAGTTAGGTTGCTCTTGATAGTGGATTTTCAGCTGATGATCCCGGGTTAGTTAACCCAAGTCATCAAGTGTTGAGGCACTCCTAAGAGCTTACTAATCCAAGCAGATCCTAGTACAAAAACATCACAGGCATATATTTCAGAGTTCAAGCTATTGGTGTCCAGCTTTGTTTCTTTTTGTTTTTCTTTTGTTTTGCCACTTTTTGGCTCTCTTTGTTCTTTCTTTCTTTTTGTTTTTCTTTCTAACCAAGGAATTCTATTCAATTGAGATTCATAGACAGTAGGCCACTCTCTACTTAGAAGGAGATATCCTAGCTCTTTATTCACTAAAAGTGAGCTGTTATACAATCACACACATACCACCACTTACTTTTATTCCACTTCTAACTAACAGAGATCATTTCACTTCACATTCAAACTGTTCTTTTATTGAATTAAAAGATGCAGGGGACAACATATGCTTCTTGTCAAGTGAAAATGACCACACAAGCCAACATAAAAACCAGCCTAAAACAAAAACATAATTGATGCATACTACACTAACAGTTTCTGTTAAAATGGGCATATTCACACTTCCAAATTAGAGCAATTCAATACTGATGGAGTTAAGTGACAATACAACCTCTTGGTGGCTTCTTCTTCTTTCATCTCAGCTAATGGTGAGTAATCCTCCCAGAAGAGTGATTGATTTTCTGCAGTGTTAATGGAAGTTGCTTGTTTCTCAAGCCCTTATGTGATTTGTTAGTGTGCAAGACTTTCTTGTAGGCGTTTGAACTTACTTTGGTGTGTGAACACCAAACTTAGTCTCTTGCCATGTTTCTTATGCATAACCATATGTGTAAGCCTAAATCTTTGCTAAAGGTAATAAAACTGAAAACTAGAAACAGACAATGCTTAAATGATTTGTCAGATTGCTTGGAGCTAGTAACCCTTTATATAGAAAGTGAGAATGTGCTTTTAAGTAAGATTTTGGTGGAACACCAAACTTAGAATCCTTTATTCTCCCTTAATATGTTTTGGTGTGAAACACCAAACTTAGCTCCTTGCAATACATACCACTCATTTAACCTTTTTATTGAACTAACTATGAAAAGAAAAGTACCTCCGGTTGGGTTGCCTCCCAACAAGCGCTCTTTTATTGTCACTAGCTTGACATCTTTCAATTCTTTTTAAGAGGGCTGTAGGTGTTGAACCTCTTTTTCCTTAACCCATTGTCCTCCCAAGTACAACTTTGCTCTGTGACCATTTACAGTGAATTGATTCTTTGTTGCCTCATCTAGCAGTTCCATATTCCCATAGGGAAAAATCTTTGTCACCAAGTATGGGCCAGTCCACTTAGACTTCAGTTTGCCAAGGAAGATTTTAAGCCTTGAATTATACAGGAGTACTTGTTGTCCTGGCTTGAATTCCTTCTTTGTGATCTTCTTGTCATGCCACTTCTTAGCTTTCTCCTTGTATATCTTCGCATTTTCATAAGCTTCCAGTCTGAATTCATCCAGTTCATTTAGTTGTAACAACCTTTTTTCTCCTGCAGCTTGGGGATCAAGGTTGAGGAGTTTAGTGGCCCAAAAAGCTCTGTGTGCAAGCTCTACAGGGAGGTGGCAGGATTTGCCATATAATAGCTGAAAGGGTGACTTGCCAATAGGAGTTTTAAAAGCTGTCCTATACGCCCACAATGCATCCTCTAGCTTTCTAGCCCAATCTTTTCTTGTGATTCCCACTGTTTTCTCTAGGATCTTCTTTAATTCTCTATTTGCAAGTTCAGCTTGGCCGTTAGTCTGAGGATGGTAAGGTGTGGCTACTTTGTGAGTTACTCCATATTTGTGAAGGAGTTTCTCCATTTGTTTGTTGCAAAAGTGACTACCACCATCACTAATAAGACCTTTGGGCACTCCAAACCTAGTGAAGATGTGCTTTTTGAGGAATTGGAGGACGATCTGTGCATCACAGGTGGTTGTGGCTATGGCTTCTACCCATTTTGAGACATATTCCACTGCTACCAGAATGTATCTAAAAGAATAGGAAGGAGGAAAAGGTCCCATGAAATCAATTCCCCACAGATCGAACAATTCTAATTCCAAGATAAAATTTTGAGGCATCTCATTCCTTCTTGTTAATCCTCCTGCTTTCTGGCATTCATTACATTGGTGTACATATTCTCTGGCATCCTTGAAAATAGTTGGCCAATAGAAGCCACTCTGCAGTATTTTTGCGGCTGTTTTTTCTGGGCCAAAGTGTCCACCATAAGCTGAACCATGACAATGCCACAAGATGTCCCTCACTTCACTTTCAGGAATACACCTCCTGATCACTCCATCAGAGCATCTCTTGAATAAGAAGGGTTCATCCCATGAAAATTTCCTTGCTTCTTTGATCAACTTCTTCACTTGTTGCTTAGAGAATTCTTGCGGTATCTTCCTTCCCACTTTGTAATTTGCTATGTCAGCAAACCAAGGTGCTTGCTGGATCTGCAGAAGGTGCTCATCTGGGAAGCTTTCATTTATGGGCTGGGATGCTTTTTGATTTGTTTCATGTGGTAGCCTTGACAGATGATCAGCGACCTGATTTTCAGTGCCCTTCCTATCTCTTATTTCAATGTCAAATTCTTGTAGGAGCAGTATCCACCTGATGAGTCTTGGTTTAGCATCCTGTTTTGACATCAAATACTTAAGTGCAGCATGATCAGTGTAAACTACAACTTTTGATCCTATCAGATATGATCTAAACTTATCAAATACATAGACTACAGCTAGCAACTCTTTTTCTGTTGTAGTGTAATTTCTTTGGGCCTCATTCAACACTTTACTTGCATAATATATGACATGATGCAAATTCCCTTTCTTTTGCCCAAGTACAGCACCAATTGCGATGTCACTTGCATCACACATGAGTTCAAAAGGTAATCCCCAATCTGGAGGTGTGATGATTGGTGCTGTTGTGAGTTTATTTTTTAAAGTTTCAAATGCATGCTGACAGTTTTCATCAAAAACAAAAGGGTTATCAAGCATTAACAGATTACTTAAAGGTTTGGCTATTTTTGAAAAGTCCTTGATAAACCTTCTGTAAAATCCGGCATGCCCCAAGAAACTTCTAACAGATTTCACATTAATTGGTGAAGGGAGTTTTTCTATAATCTCAACCTTTGCCTTATCAACCTCTATCCCTTTTCTTGAAACTTTATGGCCAAGAACAATTCCTTCGGGACCATAAAATGGCATTTTTCCCAGTTTAAAACCAAATTAGTTTCTTGGCACCGTTTCAAGACAAGAGTTAAATGGTTTAGGCAAGCATTGAAATTATCACCAAAAACAGAGAAGTCATCCATGAAGACTTCTAAAAATTTTTCGACCATATCAGAAAAAATGGAGAGCATACACCTTTGAAATGTGGCAGGGGCGTTGCAGAGCCCAAAAGGCATCCTCCTATACGCAAAAACTCCAAATGGGCATGTGAAGGCAGTTTTCTCTTGGTCCTTGGGGTCTACCACGATTTGATTATACCCAGAATATCCGTCCAGAAAACAGTAATAGGCATGGCCGGCTAACCTTTCCAGCATCTGATCAATGAATGGGAGAGGGAAATGATCCTTCCTGGTGGCATCATTCAATCTTCTATAGTCTATGCACATTCTCCACCCAGTCACTGTTCTAGTAGGGATCAACTCATTCTTCTCATTAGTGATGACTGTCATCCCTCCCTTCTTTGGTACAACTTGAACCGGGCTTACCCATGGGCTGTCAGATATTGGGAATATTATCCCTGCATTCCACAACTTCATTACTTCCTTCTGGACAACTTCCTTCATTGTAGGATTTAGCCTTCTTTGTGGTTGAACCACTGGTTTGGAATTATCTTCCAAGAGGATCTTATGCATACATACTGCAGGGCTGATTCCCTTCAGATCATCAATGGTCCATCCTAAAGCATCTTTGTGAGCTTTGAGTACATCAAGAAGTTCTCCTTCTTCCTTCTTTGACAGGGATGAATTAATGATTATTGGGAAGCTCTCCGATGTGCCAAGGAATGCATATTTGAGATGGGTGGGTAAAGGTTTCAATTCTTGTCTTCGTACATCCTCTTTCTTATCTTGCCTTTCATATTGCTCAGTAAAGGTCTCAGCCACTTGTTCCTCTGTTGTTTCTTGATTTCCTTCTTGCTCTTGAAAATTTTCTTCCAAAGTTTCTTCCACCAAACTATCTATCATATCCACTCTCACATAATCTTCTTGCTCAGGAGCGTTTTGCATTGATTTGAACACATTTATAATCATTTGTTCATTATGGACCCTGAAGGTCATTTCTCCTTTTTCTACATCAATGATGGCCCTTGCTGTGTGTAGAAATGGCCTTCCCAGAATGATTGAGTCGTTTCCTTCTTCTTCAGTATCCAAAATTACAAAATCTGCTGGGAAGATAAACTCCCCAATCTTTACTAACAGATTCTCCACAATTCCATTAGGTGTCTTGATTGATCTGTCAGCCATGACTAGTGACATCCTGGTGGGTTTAAGTTCTTCTATGGCAAGTTTTCTCATCATTGAGAGAGGCATTAAGTTGATGCTGGCACCCAGGTCACAGAGGGCTTTGTTGAGAATTATCCTGCCAATAGTGCATGAGACTACAAAGCTTCCCGGATCCTTAAGTTTTGGTGGAATACCCCGTTGGATCACAGCACTGCATTCCTCGGTGAGTAATATGGTTTCCCTTTCAAGCCAACTTCTTTTCTTGTTGATAAGATCCTTCAGAAACTTGGAATACAGAGGCATTTGCTCAAGTGCTTCGGCCAAGGGAATGTTGATTTCCAACTTCTTAAAAATCTCAAGGAATTTGTGAAAATGCTTGTCATTAATCTCTTTGTTGAACCTCTGAGGGTAAGGCAGTGGAGGTGTGATACTTTTTCCTATTTGCTGCTGCCCCTGAGTTACTTCCCTTGAGCTATGTGGCTGGTTGTTCTTCTCTTTGAGTTTCTCAGTGTCTTTGTTTGGCATCACATCTTGCTCCTTATCCTCATCTACCTTTGTTTGCTTCTCGTCCTCTGTTGGTTCTTTGATGTTTTCTGCTTGCTTCCTTGTAGTGTCATTGTTGCTTGTCAAAGTTCTTCCACTTCTTAATTGTATTGCCTTGCATTCTTCCTTGGGATTTGGAATTGTATCACTGGGCAATGAGTTGGAAGGTCTCTCAACAGACACTTGCTTGGAGATTTGCCCCATCTGTCTCTCTAGGCTCTTTATAGAGGCTTCCTGATTCTTGGCTACCATTTCTTGGTGTTTCAACATTTTGTCTATAATGGCCTCCAAGTGAGTGATTCTTTGGGCTTCAGGTGATACTTGAGGTGGGTTATGAGATGTGGGTGGTGGATGGTAGGCATTTTGGTTGGTTGGTTGGTTATTAGATTGGTATTGGTTGAGGTTGGGGTAGTTGTTTTGAGGTTTTCTGTAGGGGTTTTAGTTAGTCTGCTGCTGGTTGTGATTTTGGTTATTTCTTGGGTTGTGTTGGTTTGAGTTTCTCTGCCATGGTTGTTGGTTTTGGGTATGGTTATCTCCCCATCTGAGGTTTGGGTGGTTCTTCCAGGATGGATTGTATGTATCACCATACACTTCATTTGGTCCTTGGTTGTGCATATACTGAACTTGCTCTTGTTGTTGTTCTTCTTGAGTTTCTTCACTCTGTCCCCATGTGGTTGATGGTTGGCTAGTGTTGACTGCTGCAACTTGGAGACTATCAATCCTCTTGGCCATTTGCTCAAATTGTTGTTGAAATTGCTGTTGCATCATCTTGTTTTGAGCTAGGATTGAGTCCACTCCTTCTAGTTCCATTACTCCTCTTCTTTGTGATGGTTGGCGGCTTCTTTGATGAGCAAAGAAATATTGGTTGTTGGCCACCATATCCACAAGATTCTGAGCTTCCTCAGCAGTTTTCATTAGTTGTAGTGAACCTCCAGCAGAATGATCTAATGCTTCCTGAGATTTCAATGTCAGGCCTTCATAGAAATTTTGCAGTACATCCCATTCATTGAACATCTCTGGAGGGCATTTTCTGATTAAGGCTTTGTACCTCTCCCATGCTTCATACAAGGATTCAGCATCTAATTGTGTGAACGTCTGCACCTCGGTTTTCAGCCTGATGACTCTCTGGGGTGGATAAAATTTGGCTAGAAATTTAGTCACCAAGTCATCCCAACTAGTGATACTTCCTTGGGGAAAAGTTTCAAGCCATTGTGCAGCCTTATCCCTTAATGAGAACGGGAACAGCAGAAGCTTGTAGGTTTCTGGATTCACACCATTGGATTTGACAGTGTCACAGATCCTCAAGAAGGTAGATAGATGTTGATTTGGATCCTCCAATGGTCCTCCTCCAAATGAGCAGTTGTTCTGGACCAATGTGATGAGTTGTGGCTTCAGTTCGAAGTTATTTGCATTGACATTAGGGGTGAGAATGCTGCTTCCACAATGTCTAGCATTTGCAAAAGTATAGGAAGCCAATACTCTCCTCTGTTGTGGTGGATTATTAACTCCTCCTCCTGGATTAGATGTATCTCCTTCCATCTCGTGGAATTCTTCGTCTGATTCTTCTTCTCCAACAATACTTTTCCCTCTTTCGGCTCTTCTTAACCTCCTGAGAGTTCTTTCGTCTTGTTCATGAAAATTGGGTATGGCTCTTCTTGTACCTGACATACAAGCAGAACATAAGAGCACACAAACCAGTTACACTTCAATCTACTGCTAGAATGAAGTTTTAGTTAGCTTAAGCAAAAATTCAAACAGTTAGTGGGTTAGTCAAAATTGAAGAAAAAGTGCTTGATCTAGATTACCACCTCGCTTAATCATTGTCAATCTAATCAATCCCCGGCAACGGCGCCAAAAACTTGATGAGATATTTTGATGAGAAACGAATCTCTTCCAAAACATCACAAAACTAACCGGCAAGTGTACCGGGTCGTATCAAGTAATAAAAACTCACGGGAGTGAGGTCGATCCCACAGGGATTGAAGGATTGAGCAATTTTAGTTTAGTGGTTGATTTAGTCAAGCGGATCAAGTGTTGGTTGAGTGATTTTGTGACTTGCAGAATTAAATTGCATTGAAGTAAAGAGAACAAGAAATAAATTGCTGAAACTTAAAGAACAAGAAATTAAATGACAGAAACTTAAGATGCAAGAAATGTAAATTGCGGAATCTTAAAGTGCAAGGAATGTAAATTGCTTGAAATGTAAAGGGGATTGGGATGTGGATTTGCAGAAATTAAACGAGGAAAAATTAAATTGCATCAAACAGAAGAGGGAAAGGGAATTGGGATTGAACCGGATCTTGAAGCAGTAAAGTAAATGAACAGAAAAAGCAATAAACAGGGAATTGAAATGAGAAATTCAGATCTCAGGACCCAGAGACTAGAAAACCAAGTCTAGATCTCAATGCCTTCCTAGATCCAACAAGAACAATAGCAAGGAAATTGTAAATTGCAAAGAAAAGAGATGAAGATCAAGTAACAGAAACGGAAATGCTAATTCAATTAACAGTAAAGGAAACAGAGAGATCCAAGATTGAGATTGAAACAGAATTTCTTCAATTCTCCAATCCAAGATCCAAGACAAAAGTAAAATGGAATTGCAAGTAAAAGGAAACAAAGAAATTCAAGTTCAAAAGCTTCCCAAAAACTATTATGAAAATTCTAAAAGGAAAGCTCTCCAATAACTTGAATTCTATCCTATTTATACACTTTCCAAAATGATCTTCAAGCCTTGAGTTGGGCCTTTGTTCTTGGTGGAATTGGGTTGAAAGAGGCCTTGGTTGATTGCTCTTTGAAGATTGAAGAAGAACCGAAGTGAACCAATTGAACCGGAAATGAAGTTAGCCAAAGTTGGTCTCAACGTTAGGGTCAAAGTTAGGGGTCTAACTTTGACCCTAACTTTTCATATCAGCAAGCTAAATTCCCTGGTTTGAACGTTGGTGCCAACGTTAGGGGTCTAACTTTGACCCTAACATTGGCAATGCTTGGTGCTAGTGGCGCCAACGTTAGCCTCCAAGTTAGGGGGCTAACGTTGGCGCAAACGTTGGCCTTCCCCCTTTGTGATTAAGGTGCCAACGTTAGCCTCCAAGTTAGGGGGCTAACGTTGGCGCAAACGTTGGCCTTCTCCCCCTTTATAACTCATATGCCAACGTTAGCCTCCAAGTTAGGGGGCTAACGTTGGCGCAAACGTTGGTGGCCCAGGGATGAAGTTTCTCTTGCCAACGTTAGCCTCCAAGTTAGGGGGCTAACGTTGGCTCAAACGTGGGAGCCCAGGGAGTACTTCATGCCCAACGTTAGCCTCCAAGTTAGGGGGCTAACGTTGGGGCTAACTTCATGCCTCCAAGTTCACTTTCACTTATCCCTTTCTTCACTTCTAGCCACTCCTCTTTGCTTCAACCTTTTTCCAAGCTTTCTTCACCTATCAAGAATCAACCAAACTCATCAAAGCTATGCTCAAAATCATGAGATATCCAATCTTTCATAATATGCAACAAATATAGCATAAAACCTCATGAAATGGCATGAATTCATATATGGTTGGTTCAATCAAGGGAAACATGAAAATCTACTCAATTAGCTTGCTTGTAGCTCAAGAAAGTGCATAATTCTAATGAAAACAAAAGAAAAAGACTAGCTAAAATAGGCTCGGATGACTTGTCATCAGTGCTTGGAGGTTGGTTACTGGAATTTTGTGCTGATCCAAACTGTGTCATAAAAGCTTGCAGAGTAGAGGTGAGACCATTCAGACTGGCATTAATACTATTCATGATGTTGTTTTCCATGATCTGTTGTCTTTTCTCAAAAGATTGTAGTAGATCTTCATTAGAAGATAACGAAGAATGAGTAAATTGAGAGGTCTGCTGCTGATTGTTCTGTGGTCCTTGGTTCTGCCTCAGGTGAGGTGCTCTGTAAGGTTGATTTTGCTGCCTGTTGTTGTTATTGTTCCACTTCTGATTTCCCTGATTATCTCTGCCTCCTTTGTTATTGTTGTCCCTCCAATTCTGGTTTGAATTGTCCTGCCATCCATGGTTATTATTTCCACTTTGATTGTACCCTTGGTTGGGGCGGTCATAGAAGTTGTGAGTGGATGCCACCATGTTGTCTTCTTGTTGGAGCTGCAGGCATTCATCAGTGTAATGGCTATAATCAGCACAGATTCCACAAATTCTTTGTGGGACTAGTTGTTGGTTTTGCTGTGGTGGAGGAGGTTGAGCTTGCTAAGCTTGTTGATTCAACTGCATTTGCTTCAGCAAGTTGGTCATTTCACAGATGCTTTGAGTCAGAGCAGCAGTCTCTCTGCTAGAAGATACTTCTGCAACAGCTTTTGAACGGCCTTGCTTCTGTCTGTGGTTCCTAGTGGATTCAGCTAAATGACTGATCAATTGCCAAGCTTCATCAGTGGTCTTGTACTTCTTCATAGACCCATTGCTGGCACTTTCCAGTGTGGTCTTATCTTGGGGCCTCATACCCTGTGTAATATGCTTCCAGAAGATTATTGACACACTGAAGGTCCCCGACAACGGCGCCATTTTGATGAGAGAACTTTTGCGTGGTCTAGGAATTTGCGAATAAATTCTCGTTGCAAGTATAATTTCTAAACCTTCAAAAGTCCTTTCATACAAACGTTTTGGTTGTCACAAGTAACAAACCCCTTTGAAATTGATAACCGAGTATTCAAACCTCGGGTCGTCTTCTCAAGAAATTGCAGGGAGGTATGATCT